>NC_053427.1:30393157-30588851 GCF_007990345.1 Gossypium hirsutum | reverse complement strand
GCATGTTAGATGATGGCATGTGATGGTGGATTGATGATTCTTGATGTTCTTTTTAGCATTTTTGATGTGAGCACATATGTGCATTGGTTGCTAGATGGAGAAGAATCGGCTAGCAAGTTGTGTGCTAAGGCGAATATAATTTTTGTATATTAATGAGTAATGCATGTGTTAAATTGATGGAAGGGAGAGGATGCTTTACTAGTGTATATATGTGTGTATTAGCCAAGTTTTGAACTTGAAACAAGATGATATTTATAATCAATACAAGTAACCATACTTGTAGGAAGTATTAAGCATATAATCGGCCCCAACATAGACATGCATATTCGGCCATAGGAAGAAGATTTGGTGTTGCATGTATTCGGTTGGAGGCAAGCATATTGATGCTTTTGTCTTGGCTTAGAAAATTCGGCCAAGGGGGAAAATTAGCTAAAATGTTGAGTTTGATTCATGATTCGTACATATGTGACTTTAATGTCTAATGTATAAATATGGTCTAAGTGCCTTGTGTTCCTCTTTTCGATGCTCAAATGATTAAATCAATTTATTTGTTTAATTAAGCTCAAGAACAAAGGGGAACTAAATCGATAAAGGAAGGAAAAAGTGGTCGAATAGCCATCGGAATCGTTCGACAACATCCGAGGTAAGTTCTTGAGTAAGAGAGCTTAAATTAAGATTTGATTAGATCATGTTTTAAGCAAATCAAAATCATGCTCTTTGTGTGTGGCTATTGAGCCGAAATTACAAGAATGATAAGTGTCTTGTGTTTGAGTTTTGCTAACGAAAATGAAATACGAATGTGCCATGATTTATTGTTAAATGTGCATGGTTATTTGAATGATGTCCGGGCTAAGTCCCGAAGGCTTTGTGCTAAGTGACCATATCCGGACTAAGATCCGAAGGCATTTGTGCGAGATACTAATTCGGGCTAAGCCCGAGGCATTTGTGCGAGTTTACTAAATCCGGGTTAAGTCCCGAAGGCATTTGTGCGAGTTACTATAACCGGCTATGTCCCGAAGGCATTTGAACGAGAGCTATATCCGGTTAAATTCCGAAGGTACGTGATTTGGGAATGAATGATCTTGCTGTAAAAATTTCAGTTAATACTCTAGAAACATCCCAACATTGAGGTATGTTTCGTATGTGCTTGATTTAGTTGAGCCCTTACAAATAAGTATTCGCTCAGTTGATAATGAGCTACCGGCTTTGGCTAAGTTGATCTTTTGTGTATGTACATAAGGTTGGTATGTGAAGCAAGTATGATATCGAAAATTTGTGCATATGAAATTATCCGTTTAGCTATATGAATGCTATACTTTTGTTGTGCTGGAATTCCTTGCTCAAAACTTACTAAGCATAAATTGCTTACTCCGTTTCATTGCTCCTCTGTTTATAGATTTGGTTCTCCAGCTATCGGACTCGGGATCTTGAAGTCAAAGTTGCCCACACTATCAAAGCCCCCCCTTTTGGTACAATTTGGTTGAACTTCGAAATGGCATGTATAGGACTACCCGTTTGTTGTGGGTCATGGACCCTTTGGACTTGTATAATTTGGGTTAGCCATGCGAAAATGGCTTATATATGTTTGAGTGTAATGTTATAATCATTTGGTATGGATATGGTTATTGAGAGGTGTGGATAGGCTTGACAAGGATTGGCCATGGGAATGGTTAATCACTATCATAAATTGTGCTACTTATGCAAAAAGGGCTAGTTGAATCATGGAAACTATGAAATAGGTAAAGTCTACCTTAAAGGCAGATGCTGACAGCAGCAGTGATGTAGATTTGGAAATTCACTAAAAATAGTAGGAATGGAATTAAATAGTGAATAAATTATGTAAACGAACCTTGATGAATCTATTTTCATAGGAAAGTAACGAAACAATCATACGGACAGTATGTTAAGAGATATTCAGGTTCTCGTGAGACAGGGCCAGAATGGTTTCTGGATTCCCTGTTCTGACTTTGGAAATTCATTATAAATTAACCAGAGATAATTAGAAGTCATGCATATATGTATAGATTCCTCTTGAGTCTAGTTTCTATAGAACAAACAGAATCAGTATTGAAGCTCTGTGCAGGGAGATATCCAAGTCGTATTGCGCAAAGGTCAGTGTAGTCGATCCTGTAACATGGGAGATTTTGAATAATAAACTGTACTAATTGGCCCGACCAAAAATTCTAGAAACAAATATGTAGATGGGAATATGAGTCTAGTTTCAGGGAAAATCACGAAACTGATTTTCGAGTTGTGAAACTCAAGATATGATTTTTAAAGCGACTAGTACGCAGATTGGCAGTGTCTGGGAAATATTTTTTTATAAGGGGTTTAAAGTCTGTTAACAGCTCGTGTTCGACTCCGGTGTCGGTCTCGGGTTCGGGGTGTTACATTTGATTGGTATCAGAGCTACGGTTTAGTCGATTCTAGGACTACCGTAATGCGTTGGGTCTAGCTATACATGCCATTTTATGTGATTACTTGATAGTGTGGTGATTTCTGACAATTGTAAATGTGTTTATTTATAGTAATGGATCCCGATCCCGACCGAGAGGTAGCTGATGATCTTGAGAGTGTAGCGCCTGCTCCCGCATAAGGGACAGCGCCGGCGGACTCTCAACCTAATGCTAGTAACCCGAATGATGAAGCTAGACAAGCTTTCTATAGCGTGATGAATGATTGGTTCAACCAATACATTCGAACTAATACGACTGTTCCACAACCTCCCTTCCCGACTAATACAACCCCCGCACCTACAATACCTCCGGTAACTGACCAAATAAGGTCAAATAAGCCCTCAGTTGACAGAATCCGAAACATGGGGCTACTGAATTTAAAGCTACGGATAGCAACGATGCCGAGCAAGCTGAATTTTGGTTGGACAACACTATCCGGGTACTCGATGAGCTATCTTGTACACCCGATGAATGCCTAAAGTGTACTATCTCCTTGCTACGTGATTCTGCCTACTATTGGTGGAGTACTCTGACATCTGTTGTGCCCCGAGAGCAAGTAACTTGGGAGTTTTTCCAAACTGAGTTTCGGAAAAAGTATATCAGTCAGAGATTTGTTGATCAAAAACGGAAGGAATTTCTTGAGCTTAAGCAAGGTTCCATGCCGGTTACTGATTACGAGCGAAAATTTGTTAGACAGCAAATACACTCAGGAATGTGTTTCGTCCGAGGCTATCATGTGTAAACGCTTCGAGGATGGGCTGAATGAAGATATAAAAATGTTCGTTGGCATTCTTGAAATACGAGAGTTCGTAGTACTTGTCGAGCGAGCTTGTAAAGCCGAAGAGCTTAGAAAAGAAAAACAAAAAGTTGATGTGGGAACTGGAGAGTTTCGTAAAAGATTTTCGGGAAAGTCTCTTCAACAGGCATTGAAGAAATTTCGAGATGATGTGGGCTGGTCGAGAGGCACTTCGGGCCTTTTTAGACGAGATCGTGATCGACCCCCTGTGGGTACACGAGGCACTTCGGTCGCCAGTGTTGGAATGAACGTCGAGACAGAACGAAATGTCGATATTGCGGTAAATGGCGTTCGGGGAGTTGTAGATTCCCTGACCGCTCCTGTTACAAGTGCGGATCAGTTGACCACTTCATTAAAGATTGCCCGAGGTTGTCTGAATAGAATGTAAATCAGAGGGGAAACCGGGTGCTACCACTGCTCGAGGTAGACCATCTGGAAATACGGGCAATGCTAGTGGTGGTCAGACAGGATCTAGAGATGCTACGACCGGATCCGAGGCTCGTGCGCCTGCTAGAGCTTATGCTATACGTGCCCGCGAGGATGCTTCTTCGCCTGATGTTATTACCGGTACTTTTACTCTCTTTGATACTAATGTAATTGCTTTGATTGACCCCGGTTCTACTCATTCTTACATATGTGAAACCTTAGCATCCAGTAAGACTTTACCTATTGAGTCTACTGAGTTCGTAATTCGGGTGTCAAATCCCTTGGGTCGTTACGTGCTTGTCAACAAAGTGTGTAAGAAATGTCCCCTAGTAATTCGAGGTTCCTGTTTTCCGGCGGACTTGATGCTTTTGCCGTTTAATGAATTTGATGTTATTCTCGGGTTGGATTGGTTGACCGTGCATGATGCGGTTGTGAATTGCAAAAGCAAGACGATTGAATTGAGGTGCGCAAATAACAAAGTAATCCGAGTTGAGTCTACGGACTTGGATGGGTTGCCAGCTGTAATATCCTCAATGTTGGCCCAGAAATATGTAAGAAAAGGGTGTGAAGCATACCTTGCGTATGTACTTGATGACAAAGAATTAGAAAAGAAACCCGAATCTGTGCCGGTGGTTTGTGAATACCCGGATGTTTTTCCTGAAGAATTACCGGGTTTACCACCTGTTCGGGAGGTAGAGTTTGGTATTGAGCTTGTACCTGGGACTACGCTGATTTTGATAGCTCTGTATCGTATGGCACCAACCGAGTTAAAAGAGTTGAAAGCTCAGTTGCAAGAATTGACGGATAGAGGTTTTGCTCGACCAAGTTTCTCACCTTGGGGTGCACCAGTATTGTTCGTGAAAAAGAAGGACGGAACCATGAGGTTGTGCATTGACTATCGTCAACTGAATAAAGTGACGATAAAGAGCAAATATCCTTTACCGCGTATCGATGATTTGTTCGACCAACTGAAGGGAGCCTCAATGTTCTCAAAAATAGATCTGAGATCGAGCTATTATCAGTTGCGAATTCGAGAATCGGATATACCCAAAACTGCCTTCAGGACGAGATATGGTCACTACGAGTTCTTAGTGATGCCGTTTGGGCTCACTAATGCCCCTGCGGTATTTATGGATTTGATGAATCGGATCTTCAGACCATATTTGGATCGGTTCGTAGTTGTGTTCATTGATGACATCTTGGTCTATTCAAGAGATGAGACCGAACATGCTGAGCACCTGAGACTGGTGTTGCAAATTTTGTGGGATAAGCAGTTATATGCTAAGTTCAGTAAGTGTGAGTTCTGGTTAAGAGAGGTTAGCTTCTTGGGTCATGTGGTATCCGCATTGGGTATTCGAGTTGACCCGAACAAAATTTCAGCCATACTTAACTAGAAGCCTCCAAGAAATATTACCGAAGTTCAGAGCTTCCTGGGGCTCGCCGGTTATTACCGACGATTTGTCAAAGGTTTCTCGATGATAGCCACACCAATGACGAAGCTACTTCAAAAGGATGTTAAGTTCGAATGGACAGAGAAATGTCAGAAAAGTTTCGATCAACTAAAAACTTATTTGACTGAAGCTCTAATTTTAGTGCAACCCGAATCAGGCAAAGAGTTTGTCATTTATAGTGACGCATCCCTACTTGGGTTGGGTTGCGTATTGATGCAAGAAGGTCGAGTGGTGGCCTATGCGTCGAGACAATTAAAGCCACATGAGAAAAATTATCCGACCCATGATCTTGAACTAGCTGCCATCGTATTTGCTTTAAAAATATGGCGACATTACTTATTTGGTGAAAAGTGCCATGTATTTTCGGATCACAAAAGTCTCAAATATTTGATGACTCAAAGAGACTTAAATCTGCGACAAAGACGTTGGCTTGAGTTGTTGAAAGATTACGAGCTTGTCATTGATTACCACCGGGAAAGGCTAATGTGGTTGCGGACGCCTTAAGCCGGAAATCATTGTTTGCTTTACGAGCGATGAATGTGCACTTGTCTGTTCTACCCGACAATGTGTTAATAGCTGAATTAAAAGCCAAACCATTATTGATTCATCAAATTCGTGAAGCCCAGAAAGTTGATGATGAATTGGTTGCAAAACGGGCTGAGTGTGCTCCGAACAAGGAATCAGAGTTTCAAATTGATGATGATGATTGTTTGAGGTTCAGAAGTCGTTTGTCTGTTCCAAGGAATTCGGAACTCATTTCGATGATTCTGAACGAAGCCTATTGTAGCCGAATGTCAATTCACCCGGGGAGTACGAAAATGTACAACGATTTGAAACGTTGGTTTTGGTGGCATGGTATGAAACGAGACATCTCTGACTTTGTTTCGAGATGTTTAATATGTCAACAAGTGAAAGCGGAACATCAAGTGCCTTCAGGATTACTTCAGCCGATCATGATACCTGAGTGGAAATGGGATCGAGTCACAATGGACTTTGTGTCCGGACTGCCATTGTCAGCAAGTAAGAAAGATGCGATTTGGGTTGTTGTCGATAGGCTGACTAAGTCGGCTCACTTTATCCCCGTGCGTACGGATTTTTCATTGGATAAACTAGCTGAATTGTACGTTTCTCAGATTGTGAGATTACACCGGGTACCTATTTCTATCGTGTCGGATAGAGATCCGAGATTCACCTCACGATTTTGGAAGAAATTGCAAGAAGCTTGGGGTACCAAGCTGCATTTTAGCACTGCTTTTCACCCCCAAACCGATGGTCAATCCGAGCGGACAATTCAGATACTTGAGGATATGTTGAGATGTTGCATCCTCGAGTTCAGTGGTTCATGGGAACGGTATTTACCTTTGATTGAATTCGCTTACAACAATAGTTTTCAATCAAGTATTAAGATGGCACCTTACGATGCTTTGTACGGTCGTAAATGCCGTACACCATTGTTTTGGACCGAGCTCGGTGAAAGTAAAATTTTCGGAGTTGATTTGATTAAGGATGCCGAACAGAAAGTAAAGGTAATCCGTGAAAGTCTGAAAGCAGCCTCAGATCGTCAAAATCGTATGCGGATTTGAAACGAAAAGACATTGAATATCAGGTGGGAGATAAAGTGTTTCTTAAATTTCGCCTTGGAAAAGGTACTCAGATTTGGCCGTAAGGGCAAGTTGAGCCCGAGATTCATTGGGCCGTACGAAATCTCCGAACGAGTTGGTCCGGTTGCGTATAGATTGATTTTGCCCCCTGAACTTTAAAATATTCACGATGTCTTTCATGTTTCGATGCTTCGACGCTATAGATCTGATCCGTCACATGTGATTAATCCATCAGAGGTTGAAATTCAAGCCGATATGAATTATAAAGAAGAACCGATGCGTATCCTAGCTCGTTAAGTGAAGGAGTTGTGAAACAAAAGGGTTCCGCTAGTAAAGGTGTTATGGCTCAAACACGGGATCGAGGAAGCTACTTGGGAAACCGAGAGCTCGATGAAAGAACGATACCCAAACTTATTTACCGGTAAGATTTTCGGGGACGAAAATTTCTTAAGTGGGGGAGAGTTGTGACAGCCCAAAATTGACCCTAGTCGGGAAGTGGTTTCGGGATCGCTAAACCGAGTCGTAAAAATAATTAACCGTCATAATTGATGCTCATTATATGTACATGTGCATGTGTGAAAATTTCGTGTTTGAATTTTGTTAATTGTAAGTGAATTTCATCAAATAGGACTTATGTGAGAAAATTTTAAAATGTGATAGGTCAATGCGTAAGGACCTATTAGAGCATGAAATAAAAAGGGGGGACTTGCATGTCAAATTCCCCCCTAACTAGTAGTGGCCGACAATGACAAGCATGGTAGACCAAGTGTGATGGGCAAGACATGTCATAGACATGTTGTGTTAGTGCATCATGAGTGGAAACATGTCACAAACATGTTATGTTAGTGAGGTATGTTAGGAAAAATAAAATAAGGAGCATGTGCATAAAATAATGAAAGGGAATATGATGGAAACAAAAAAATGTGTGTGGTTGTCTTCCCCCCCATTGCCGTGAGTTAAAGAAAAGAAAGAGAAAATTTTGTTCATCCTTTTTCATCTTCATTTGGCCGAAAATTCAAAGGAAGGAGGAAGGAGTTCTTGCTTCATGTTTGGTTTGGAAGAGGATTAGGAGGAGGTTTGGCCATACTTGTATCTAGATCAAGGTATGTTTGAGGTTGTGCCTTGAGATTCATGCATGTTTTTAGTTGCTAGCTTGAGTTCTAATTAGCCCATGGTTCAAATCTTTGCTATGTCATGGGGATGATATTCGGCCTAGGTAGGTTTTGTGTTAATGCCATTGCATGCTAAATATGAAGCTTGTTAATGATGCATGTGATGGTGGATTGATGATTCTTGAATCTTCTTTTTAGCATTTTTGAGTGAGCACATATGTGCATTGGTTGCTAGATGGAGAAGAATCGGCTAGCAAGTTGTGTGCTAAGGCCGAATATAATTTTTGTATATTAATGAGTAATGCATGTGTTAAATTGATGGAAAGGGAGAGGATGCTTTACTAGTGTATATATCTGTGTATTAGCCAAGTTTTGAACTTGAAACAAGATGATATTTATAATCAATACAAGTAACCATACTTGTAGGAAGTATTAAGCATATAATCGGCCCCAACATAGACATGCATATTCGGCCATAGGAAGAAGATTTGGTGTTGCATGTATTCGGTTGGAGGCAAGCATATTGATGCTTTTGTCTTGGCTTAGAAAATTCGGCCAAGGGGGAAAATTAGCTAAAATGTTGAGTTTGATTCATGATTCCGTACATATGTGACTTTAATGTCTAATGTATAAATATGGGCTAAGTGCCTTGTGTTCCTCTTTTCGATGCTCAAATGATTAAATCAATTTATTTGTTTAATTAAGCTCAAGAGCAAAGGGGAACTAAATCCGATAAAGGGAAGGAAAAAGTGGTCGAATAGCCATCGGAATCGTTCGACAACATCCGAGGTAAGTTCTTGAGTAAGAGAGCTTAAATTAAGATTTGATTAGATCATGTTTTAAGCAAATCAAAATCATGCTCTTTGTGTGTGGCTATTGAGCCGAAATTACAAGAATGATAAGTGTCTTGTGTTTGAGTTTTGCTAACGAAAATGAAATACGAATGTGCCATGATTTATTGTTAAATGTGCATGGTTATTTGAATGATGTCCGGGCTAAGTCCCGAAGGCTTTGTGCTAAGTGACCATATCCGGACTAAGATCCGAAGGCATTTGTACGAGATACTAATTCCGGGCTAAGCCCGAAGGCATTTGTGCGAGTTACTAAATCCGGGTTAAGTCCCGAAGGCATTTGTGCGAGTTACTATAACCGGGCTATGTCCCGAAGGCATTTGAACGAGGAGCTATATCCGATTAAATTCCGAAGGTACGTGATTTGGGAATGAATGATCTTGCTGTAAAAATTTCAGTTAATACTCTAGAAACATCCCAACATTGAGGTATGTTTCGTATGTGCTTGAATTTAGTTGAGCCCTTACAAATAAGTTTTCGCTCAGTTGAAAAATGAGCTACCGGCCTTTGGCTAAGTTGATCTTTTGTGTATGTACATAAGGGTTGGTAATGTGAAGCAAGTATGATATCGAAAATTTGTGCATATGAAATTATCCGTTTAGCTATATGAATGCTATACTTTTGTTGTGCTGGAATTCCTTGCTCAAAACTTACTAAGCATAAATTGCTTACTCCGTTTCATTGCTCCTCTGTTTTATAGATTTGGTTCTCCAGCTATCGGACTCGGGATCTTGAAGTCAAAGTCGCCCACACTATCAAAGCCCCCCTTTTGGTACAATTTTGGTTGAACTTCGAAATGGCATGTATAGGACTACCCGTTTGTTGTGGGTCATGGACCCTTTGGACTTGTATAATTTTGGTTAGCCATGCGAAAATGGCTTATATATGTTTGAGTGTAATGTTATAATCATTTGGTATGGATATGGTTATTGAGAGGTGTGGATAGGCTTGACAAGGATTGGCCATGGGAATGGTTAATCACTATCATAAATTGTGCTACTTATGCAAAAAGGGCTAGTTGAATCATGGAAACTATGAAATAGGTAAAGTCTACCTTAAAGGCAGATGCTGACAGCAGCAATGATGTAGATTTGGAAATTCACTAAAAATAGTAGGAATGGAATTAAATAGTGAATAAATTATGTAAACGAACCTTGATGAATCTATTTTCATAGGAAAGTAACGAAACAATCATACGGACAGTATGTTAAGAGATATTCAGGTTCTTGTGAGACAGGGCCAGAACGGTTTCTAGATTCCCTGTTCCGACTTTGGAAATTCATTATACATTAACCAGAGATAATTAGAAGTCATGCCATATATGTATAGATTCCTCTCTGAGTCTAGTTTCTATAGAAAGAAATGGCATCAGTATTGAAGCTCTGTGTAGGGAGATATCCAAGTCGTATTGCACAAAGGTCAGTGTAGTCGATCCCTGTAACATGGGAGACTTTGACTAATAAACTGTACTAATTGGCCCGACCAAAAATTCTAGAAAACAATATGTAGATGGGAATATGAGTCTAGTTTCAGGGAAAAATCACGAAACTGATTTTCGAGTTGTGAAACTCAAGATATGATTTTTAAATCGACTAGTACGCAGATTGGCAGTGTCTGGGAAATATTTTTTTATAAGGGGTTTAAAGTCTGTTAACACCTCGTGTTCGACTCCAGTGTCGGTCTCGGGTTCGGGGTGTTACAATAAACTAGCTGAATTGTATGTTTCTCAGATTGTAAGATTACACGGGGTACCGATTTCTATTGTGTCGGATAGAGATCCGAGGTTCACCTCGCGATTTTGGAAGAAATTTCAAGAAGCTTTGGGTACCAAGCTGCATTTTAGCACCGCTTTTCATCCACAAACCGATGGTCAATCCGAGCGGATAATTCAGATACTTGAGGATATGTTGAGATGTTGCATCCTCGAGTTTAGTGGTTCGTGGGAGCGGTATTTACCTTTGATTGAATTCGCTTACAACAATAGTTTTCAATCAAGTATTACGATGGCACCTTACGAGGCTTTGTACGGGCGTAAATGCCGTACGCCATTGTTTTGGACCGAGGTCGGTGAAAGCAAAAATTTCGGAGTGGATTTGATTAAAGATGCTGAACAGAAAGTAAAAATAATTCGTGAAAGTCTGAAGGCAGCATCAGATCGTCAGAAGTTGTACGCGGATTTAAAACGAAGAGATATTGAGTATCAGGTGGGAGACAAAGTGTTTCTTAAGGTATCGCCTTGGAAGAAGATACTCAGATTTGGCCGAAAGGGCAAATTGAGTCCGAGATTCATTGGGCCGTATGAGATCTCCGAACGAGTTGGCCTAGTTGCATATAGGTTGCTTTTACCCCCTGAACTCGAAAGGATCCACAACGTTTTTCATGTTTCGATGCTTCGACGTTACAGATCCGATCCTTCGCACGTAATAAACCCCTCCGAGGTTGAAATTCAAGCCGATATGAGTTATGAAGAAGAACCGACTCGTATCCTAGCTCGTGAAGTGAAAGAGTTGCGAAACAAAAGGGTTCCGTTAGTAAAGGTGTTATGGCTCAAACACGGAGTCGAAGAAGCTACTTGGGAAACCGAGAACTCTATGAGAGAACGATACCCAAACCTATTTACCGGTAAGATTTTCGGGGACGAAAATTTCTTAAGTGGGGGAGAGTTGTGACAGCCCTAAATTGACCCTAGTAGAAGAGTGGTTTCGGGACCACGAAACTGAGTCTTATAAATAATTAAAGATTATATTTTGTGTTTTTGATGTGCGTAAATGCTTGTGTGATAGTTCCATACTTTAATTTGGTCAGTGTATGTGAAATTTATTAGTAGGGACTTATGTGAGACAATTTAGAAATATGCTAGGCAAGTGTTCAAGTGGCCTATTAATATATGTGGGAAAGTGATTGTCCTTGCATGTCAAATTAGCCAAATTAAAGCATAGTGGCCGGCCATGCTATGGGTGGAAACATGTCACAAACATGTTAGGTTAGTGATGTATGTTAGGAAAAATAAAATAATGAGCATGGTAATTAAATAATGAAAGGGAGGAGTGATGAAAAAAAATGGTCTCATCCATGCCCCCCCCTTTGCTGTGAATGGAAGAAAGAAAACAAAGAAAAAAAATGTGTGTTCATCCTTGAACATCTTTGACCGAAATTCAAAAGGAAAGAAAGGAGGAAATGTTGAAGAGGTTCGGCCATGCATGTAACTAGGCTAAGGTATGTTTGAGGTTGCTCCATGAGATTCATGTATATTTTAGTAGTTAGCTTGAGTTCTAACTAGCCCATGGTTCAAATCTTTACTATGTCATGGAGATGATATTCGGCTAAGGTGGATTTGTGTTGATATCATTTGCATGCTAAAAGTGAAGCTTTGCAATGGTTCATGTAATGGTGGATTGATGATTCTTGAATCTTCTTTTTAGCATTTTTGAGTGAGACATTAAGTTCTTTGTTTAACCATGACCAAAAATTGAAATGGTATGGTGTTGTGATGCATTCTGCCATGGTAGGAAGTAGAAGGGAAAATATGGTTGTTGTTAGATGAAGTAGAGTCTAACGAATGAGCACATATGTGCATTAGTTGCTAGATGGAGAAGAATCGGCTAGCAAGTTGTGTGCTAAGGCCGAATATAATTTTTGTATATTAATGAGTAATGCATGTGTTGAATTGATGGAAAGGGAGAGGATGCTTTACTAGTGTATATATGTGTATGGGCCAAGTTTTGAACTTGAAACAAAATGGTGTTTAGTCAATACAAGTGACCATACTTGTAGAATGTATTGAGTGTTGCAATCGGCCTCAACATAGACATGTATGTTCGGCCACATGAATGAGTACATAAGTTGATGTGTATGTTCAGCCATAGGTAAGCATATTGATGGCTTTATCTTGACTTAGAAAATTCGGCTAAGGGGAATATTAGCTAATATGTTGAATTCGATTCGTGATTTCGTACATATGTGACTCTAATGTCTAATGTATATATGGACTAAGTACCTTGAGGTTCTCTTTTGATGTTCAAATGAATTGTGTTAAATTGCTTAATGTGATTAAAAATGCGCATGACCATTGTGTATTTGAGCTAAAGGGTGGCCATATGACCTATTAAACTCTTTGTCATATTCAGCCATAAGCTAGCATAATGAGACTTTAATAAGTTAAATTTGTTTGAATTAGCTCAAGAGCTTAGAGGACCACAGTTGAATAAGGGGAAGGAAAAAGTTATCGAATAGCCGCCGAAATCGTTCGACCACATCCGAGGTAAGTTTTCGAGTAATGGAACTTAGATTATGATTTGATTAGATCATGTTTTAAGCAAATCAAAATCATGCTCTTTGTATGTGGCTATTGAGCCGAAATTTCAAGTGTGATAAGTGTCTTGTGTTTGAGCTTTGGTAATGAAAATGAAATACGGATGTGTCATGATCTATTGATAAATGTACATGGTTATTCGAATGATGTCCGGGCTAAGTCCCGAAGGCTTTGTGCTAAGTGACTATATCCGGACTAAGATCCGAAGGCATTTGTGCGAGTTACTAATTCCGGGCTAAGCCCGAAGGCATTGGTGCGAGTCACTAAATCCGGGTTAAGTCCCGAAGGCATTTGTGCGAGTTACTATAACCAGGCTATGTCCGAAGGCATTTGAACGAGTAGCTATATCCGGTTAAATTCCGAAGGTACGTGATTCGGGAACGAGCGATCTTGCTGTAAAAATTTCAGTTAATACGCTTGAAAAATCCCAACAATGAGGTATGTTTCGTATGTGCATTGGAATAGTTGATTCCCTTCGAATAATATTCGCTCAGTCGAGTAATGAGCTTCCGGTATTTGGCTAAGATGATCCCTTATGTATGAATATAGGGGTTGGAATGTGAAGTAGGAATGATTTGAGAAAATGTATATATGGAATTATCCGTTTAGTTATATGAATGCTATACTTCTGATGTGCTTAAAATCTTTGCTCAAAACTTACTAAGCATTTAATGTTTACTCCGTTTCTTTGATTCTCTGTTTTATAGATTTTGGTTCTTCAGCTATCGGACTCGGGATTTTGAAGTCGAAGTCGCCCATACTATCAAAGCTCCTTTTGGTATACTTTTGGTTGAACTTTGAAATGGCATGTATAGGACTACCCTTTTGTTGTTGGTCATGAACCCTTCGGTTTTGTGTAAATTTGGATAGCCATGCGAAAATGGCTTAATTATACTTTGATCATAGCATTATAATCGTTTTGTATGTTGTCCGTCGAGAGGTATGGAAATGTTGGTAACGGTTAGCCAAGGGAATGGTTATTCATGATCACTTTTGGTATATGTATGACAAACTCTAGTTGATCCATGGAGGATCATGAAATAGGTAAAGTTTACCTTAAAATAGATGCTGGCAGCAGCAGTGATGTGGATGTGAAAAATCACTAAAAATAGTAGGAATGGAATTAAATAGTTAATAAATTATGTAATCGAACCTTGATGAATCTATTTTCATAGGAAAGTAACGAAACATTCATATGAACAGTATATTATGAGATGTTAAAGTTTTTGTGAGACAGGGCCAGAACGGTTTCTGGATCCCCTGATCTGACTTTGGAAATTCATTATAAATTAACCAGAGATATTTAGAAGTCATGCTATATATGTATAGATTCCTTTTTGAGTCTAGTTTCTATAGAAATAAACGGCATCAGTATTGAAGCCCTGTACAGGGAGATATCCAAATCGTAATGCATGAAGGTCAGTGTAGTCGCACCCTGTAACAGGGGAGACTTTAACTAATAAACTGTACTAATTGACCCAACCAAAAATTCTAGAAAAAATCTGTAGATGGATATATGAGTCTAGTTTCATGGAAAAATTACGAAACTGATTTTCGAGTTCTGGAACTCAAGATATGATTTTTAAGGTGACAGTGATGCAGTTAGCCAACTGCCTGGAAATTTTTAAAATGGACTGTGAAAGTAAATGAATTAAGTCGGTTAGCACCTCGTGTTCGACTCCGGCAACGGTCTCGGGTACGGGGTGTTACAGTCTGTCTTCTATTTGAAGTGGCTGCATAATTTATTTAATCTCCTTCAAATTTATCCTACTTTTCCAACTAAGTCTATGTGAATATTTGGACAAAACCAGAGATCTTAGTATGTGTATTTAAATTGTTCACCATACCCAATTGTTGAGGATATACTGAGCATGTGAGTACATACGCTATCCCCACAAATTTCAACTCCCAAGACCTGTTTTTGATATAAATCCAAGAAAAGAATAGTATAATAAATAGTATAGTGGTAAATTATTAGGAAAATAAAGAAAAGCATTTCTATTTTCGGGATCCAAGTACATATCTGTAACTCATTTCTGTCCTCTTCAATCTTGATTTGTCAACATCATATATTGGAAGAGTGAATGCCATGACCTTCTACCTAAATGATAAACAAAAATGATTTGTCAACATCATATATTTGGCTCAAGTCATTTGCAATTTTTTTTATTAGAGTTGTCAAAGAATGAAAATCCGTGTGTTAGCATATTTAAATGGCTTTACCTTTTGTTCTTTGGATCATATCTTTGAATCTTTCACCTGAATACTGTTACCAATTTTCGCTTCATTGGACCAGGCTTGATGTACCTGATAGTGGCTTGGCAGCACTAGTACGGCTTAGCAATGGTGACATGAGAAAGGCTTTGAACATTTTGCAGGTGTTTAAACTACTTATTCTTATACTGTTTCTGCGTAAATTGTTGTACAATGATAGTTACTTATTTAAGAAGCGTAAGTCAGAGAAACAATAGGTTGGCTTCGATCTGTTATTTGCTTTGTGGCAGAAGTGGTGTTACATTACCACATTATCTCATTGCTCTTCAGAGGGGTGGTGTAGCCTTGTCTAATTTATGTGTTTAGGTGATGTGGACTCTAGTTTTAATTGGATAGGATGGATTTCTTTTTTCCTAATTAAAGTGATAATATGATCTATATATGTGAAAATGTTGATTATTTGTATAATAATGGCAAGTTAATATTCGGCTAAATGAAGTATATGCATGTGATATTAAAGTGTAAATCATGATAAATATATACATATATGAATTCGAATATATGATGATGTTGTGCCATTGGTAGTAAATAATAACTTTGTTAATGAATATATGTATATTTTGGTCAATTTAAAGTTGGCACCTGGAAGTATATGTGACTCCGATATATGTGTGCGAGTAAGTCAACGTTTCATACGTTGGCATCGATATGTTACTCTGATATATATATTTAATAAGCTACTAAATTAATGTCATGTTTGATAAAGTGTTGATTTGATAATCTTTAGTAAAAACTACTAGATAGAAATTTTTTTTACAAAAAAGTGTACAAAATGATAAGTAGACATAGACCTACTTATCACTTAATAGAAAATAGAATAAAATAAAATATATTTCATTTAAGATTGTATTATCATTTATCAAACAATCTAATTATATTTAATATTCAATTTTGAGTACACTAAATAAATTTTATAACTTAAATTCAACACTTAATATTTTCAAATTTATTTTTTCACTACTTAATGTTTCAATTTATCAAATATAGACTAAATTAATATTTATTTAGCTAATACATTAAAAAAGTATTGTTCTAGTAATCATTATGCTTGTGTTACAGTTAAATAAGTCTCTTTTCATTTTTATTCATAAAATCTCTTTATTTTAATTAAAAATAAAAAATAACTTTTACATATTTTATCTGATTTCAAGTTTAAACTGCAAACAGTCCTTCCTCCTTTCTCTTATATAAAAAATATATTTTTAATTATATGATTTAAAATTATGCTAACATGTTAAATTAAAAAAAAAACTCGAATACTAACTTAATATTTTAATAAAACTATTTGTGACTTAAAGCAGGCTCCTATGGGGATGTCTCTGAACCAAGTGTTCAAGTGCATGAATAGACATTATTTTCCTTATTGACGGGGGGATTTGGGCGAGTAAGATGCCTATTCTTATGAAGTGGTCGGTGTTATTCATGAATGTGCAAGAGTGGCATTGTTAATGACTTTTTTACTGCATGCAGTCAACACACATGGCTTCTCAGAAGATTACAGAAGAAGCCGTGTATCTCTGTACTAGAAATCCATTGCCTAAAGACATCGAGCAAATATCTTACTGGCTTCTGAATGAGTCATTTGCGGAGAGTTTCAAATGTATTTCTCTCAATCTCTCTGTTGTGCAATTAGTAAAATTCTTGTCTGTAGATCTACTTTTTATTCTCTTTAAAACTGTTTCTTTATTCTTTGGTTAACTCTTTGTAGGAGTATCTGAAACAAAGACCAGGAAAGGATTGGCCCTGATCGATATTGTAAGGGAAGTGACAATGTAAGTGCCATGTCTGTTTTTGTAACACCCCGTACCCGAGACCGTTGCCGGAGTCGAACACGAGGTATTTACGGACTTATTTCATTGACTTACACAGTTCATTTTTTTTATTTCCAGACAAGCTGGCTAACTGCATCACAGTCACTTTAAAAATCATATCTCGAGATCCGAAGCTCAAAAACTGATTCTATAAATTTTACCTGAAACTAGACTCATATATCCATCTACAAATTTTTTTATAGAATTTTTTATCAGGCCAATTAGTACAGTTTATTAGTTAAAGTCTCCCCTGTTTCAGGGTTCGACTGCTCTGACCTTCATGCATTACGACTTATATATCTCCCTGTACAGGGATTCAATACTTGTGCCGTTTGTTTCTAATGAAACTAGACTCAAAACGGAATCTATACATATATGGCATGACTTCTAATTATCTCTGGTTAATTTATAGTGAATTTCCAAAGTCAGATCAGGGGATCCAGAAATCGCTCTGGCCCTGTTCCACGAAAACTTAAATATCTCTTAAAATATGACTCATATGATCGTTTCGTTTCGTCATATGAAATTATATTCATCAAGGTTAAATTACATAATTTATTCACTATTTAATTCCATTCCTACTATTTTTAGTGATTTTTCAAATTTACATCACTGCTGCTGTCAGCATCTGCCTTTAAGGTAGACTTTACCTATTTCATAGTTTCCATGATTCAACTAGCCCTTTAGCATATATAGCACAAAATATGATCATGATTAACCATTCCAATGGCCAATCATTGCCAAGTATATCCACACCTCTCAATAACCATATACATACAAAATAATTATATCACTATGCTCAAAATATATAAGCCATTTTCGCATGGCTATCCAAATATATACAACACCAAAGTACTTGACTATTAACAAAAGGGCAGTCCTATACATGCCATTAGCAGAGTTCAACTAAAAGAGTACGAAAAGGGCTTTGATAGTGTGGACGACTTCGACTTTGACAATCCCGAGTCCGATAGCTGACGAACCAAAATCTATAAAACAGAGAATCAAAGAAACGGAATAAGCATTTTAATGCTTAGTAAGTTTTGAGCAATGAATTTAGGCACAATTGAAGTATAGCATTCATGTGACTAAACGGATAATTTCATATACACCATTCTCAAAATCATACCTACTTCACATTACCAACCCTTATACTCATACATAAGAGATCAACTTAACCAAAAGCCGGAAGCTCATTAATCGACTGAGCGGATACTATTTAAAAGGAATCAACTAATCCAATGCATATACGAAACATACCTCATCGTTGGGATTTTACGAGCATATTAATTGAAATTATTACAGCAAGATCGCTCATTCCCAAACCAAGTACCTTCGGGATTTAACCGAATATAACTACTCGCTCAAATGCCTTCGGGACTTAGCCCGGATATAGTAGTTCACACAAATGCCTTCGGGACTTAGCCCGGAAATAGTAACTGGCATAAATGCCTTCGACACTTAGCCCTGAATTAGTAACTCGCACAAATGCCTTCGAGACTTAGCCCGGAATTAGTAACTCGCACAAATGCCTTCGGGACTTAGCCCGGAATTAGTAACTCACACAAATGCCTTCGGGACTTTGCCCCGTTATCATCCGAATATTCATGCACATATCAGTAAATCATGACACATCTTTATTTCATTTTCATAACTAGAATTCAAACACAAGTCAATTATTAAGCATTCCCATTTTCGGCTCAATAGCCACATACAAACAGCATGATTTGGTTTGCTTTATGTCATGATCTCTATGCACATACGGCTACCCATCATACGTATAGACTAATTAACTCAACATATAATTCAAGTGGAATCATTATATCACCGTATATTTGTTATGCTTATACGTCATGACTTAATCAAATCGTAAACTAAGTTTCATTACTCGAAAACTTACCTCGGATGTTGTCGAACGATTTCGACGGCTATTCGATCACTTTTTCCTTCCCTTTATCGGATTTAGTTCCCCTTTGCTCTTGAGCTTAATTTAACAAATAAATTGATTTAATCATTTGAACATCAAAAAGAGAAACTCAAGGTACTTAACCCATATATACATTAGACATTAGAGTCACATATATATGAAATCATGAATCAACTCAACATATTAGCCCACACTCTCTTTTAGCCGATTATCTAAGCCAAGATAAAAGCATCAATATGCTTGCCTCTAACCGAATACATGCAACACCAATCTACCTCATGTGGCCGAATATGGATGTCCATGTTGAGGCCGATTATATGCTTAATACTTCCTACAAATATGGTTACTTGTATTGACTACATACCATTTTGTTTCAAGTTCGAAACTCGGCTAATACATATATATACACTAGTAATCAAATACTAACATTTGCACTTCACCTTACTACCAATTCTCATCTACTTCCTACCATGGCCGAATGCATCAAGACACCATACCATTTCAATTTTGGTCATGGGTTAAACAAAGAACTTAATGTCTATCTCAAAAATGCTAAAAAGAAAATCCAAGAGTCATCAATCACCATCACATATATCATTACAAAGCTTCACACTTAGCATGCAAATGACATCAACAGAAGTCCACCTTAGCCGAAACTTAACTCATCTTCATGCTTCATCACCACAACATCAAACACCAACCAAGAAGACAACACCCATGGCCGAATATCATCTCCATCTCATAGCAAAGATTTAAACCATGGGCTAGGTAGAACTCAAGCTAACAACTAAAAATATGCATGAATCGCATGGAACAACATCAACATACCTTAGTCTAGTGAACCACCATAGCCGATTTTCTCTAAGCTCTTTCCCTTCTTTTTCTTTCTTCTATTCGGCCAAGTTGAACAACATGAGAACTTTTTCTTTTTTTTTTCTTCATCATTTTCCTTTTCATTATTTTATTACCATGCTCCTTATTTTATCATTCCTCCCATGAAACACTAACATAACATGTTTATAATACCTTTTTACCCATAGCATGGCCGGCCACCATCCCAACTTTTGGGTATTTTGACATGCAAGGACAACATTTTCTAGCATGCATCAATAGGCCACTTTAACATTTGCCTAGCACATTTCTAAATTTTCTCACACAAGTCCTATTTAGCTAAATTCACTTACAATTAACAAAATTCAAACATGAAATTTTCACACATGCCTATATACATATAATAAGCATAAAATATAATGGTTAATTATTTTTATGACTCAGTCTTGTGGTCCCGAAACCACTTTCCGACTAGGGTCAATTTAGGGCTGTCACAACTCTCCCCCTCTTAAGAAATTTTCGTCCCCGAAAATCTTACAGGTAAATAGTTTTGGGTATCGTTCTTTCATAGAGTTCTCAGTCTCCCAAGTAGCTTCTTCCATCCCGTGTTTGAGCCATAACACTTTTACTAAAGGAACCTTTTTGTTTCGTAACTCTTTCACTTCACGAGCTAGGATACGAATCGGTTCTTCTTCTTAACTCATATCGGGTTGAATTTCAACCTCTGATGGATTAATTATGTGCGATGGATCAGATCTGTAACGTCGAAGCATCGAAACATGAAAGACGTCGTGAATCTTTTCAAGTTCAGGGGGCAAAATCAATCTATACGCAACTGGACCGACTCGTTCGGATATTTCATATGGCCCGATAAACCTCGGACTCAATTTGCCCTTACGCCCAAATCTGAGTATCTTTTTCCAAGGTGAAACTTTAAGAAACACTTTATCTCCCACCAAATACTCAATGTCCTTTCGTTTCAAATCCGCGTACGACTTCTGACGATCTGATGCTGCCTTCAGACTTTCACGAATTATTTTTACTTTCTGCTCAGCATCTTTAATCAAATCAACTCCAAAAATTTTACTTTCACCGAGCTCGGTCCAAAACAATGGTGTATGGCATTTTTGACCGTACAAAGCCTCGTAAGGCGCCATCTTAATGCTTGACTGAAAACTATTGTTGTAAGCGAACTCAATCAAAGGTAGATATCATTCCCATGAAGCACTAAACTCAAGGATGTAGCATCTCAACATATCCTCGAGTATCTGAATTATCCGCTCGGATTGACCATCGGTTTGGGGATGAAAATCGGTGCTAAAATGCAAATTGGTACCCAAAGCTTCTTGCAATTTCTTCCAAAATCGCGAGGTGAATCTCGGATCTCTATCCGACACAATAGAAATGGGTACCCAGTGTAATCTCACAATCTGAGAAACATACAATTCAACTAGTTTATCCAGTGAATAATTTGTACGTATGGGAATAAAATGAGCCGACTTAGTCAGTCTATCAACAACAACCCAAATCGCATCTTTCTTACTTGTCGACAATGACAACCCAGACACAAAATCTATCGTGACTCGATCCCATTTCCATTCAGGTATCATGATCGGCTGGAGTAAACCCGTAGGCACTTGATGTTCCGCTTTCACTTGTTGGCATATTAAACACTTCAAAACAAAATCGGAAATGTCTCATCTCATACCATGCCACCAAAACTGACGTCTCAGATCGTTGTACATTTTCGTTCTCCCCGGGTGAATTGACATTCGGGTACTATGAGCTTCGTTCAGAATCATCGAAATAAGTTCTGAATTTCTTGGAACACACAAACGACTTCTGAACCTCAAATAATCGTCGTCATCAATTTGAAACTCTGATTCCCTATCCGAAACACATTCAGCCCGTTTTGCAACCAATTCATCATCGACTTTCTGTGCTTCACGAATTTGATGAATCAACAATGGTCTAGCCTTTAATTCTGCTACTAACACATTGTTGGATAGAATAGACAAGTGTACATTCATCGCTCGTAAAGCAAACAGTGATTTACGACTCAAAGCATCCGCAACCACATTAGCCTTTCCCAGGTGATAGTCAATGACAAGCTCATAATCTTTTAACAACTTAAGCCAACGTCTTTGTCGCAGATTCAAGTCTCTTTGAGTCATCAAATATTTGAGACTTTTGTGATCCGAATATACATGGCACTTCTCACCAAATAAGTAATGTCGTCATATTTTCAAAGCGAATACGATGGCAGCCAGTTCGAGATCATGGGTTGGATAATTTTTCTCATGTGGCTTCAGTTGTCTCGACGCATAAGCTACAACTCGATCTTCTTGCATCAATACACAACCCAACCCAAGTAAGGATGCATCACTATAAATGACAAACTCCTTGCCTGATTCGGGCTGCACTAGTACTGGAGCTTCCGTCAAATGAGTTTTCAATTGATCGAAACTTTTCTGACACTTTTCTGTCCATTCAAACTTAACATCTTTCTGAAGTAGTTTCGTCATTGGTGTGGCTATCATCGAGTAACCTTTTACAAACCTTCGGTAGTAACCGGTAAGTCCCAAAAAGCTCCGAACCTCAGTAATATTTCTCGGAGGCTTCCAGTTAAGTATGGCTGAAATTTTGCTCGGATCAACTTGAATACCCGATGCGGATACCACATGACCCAAGAAGCTCACCTCTCTTAACCAGAACTCACACTTACTGAACTTAGCATATAACTGCTTATCTCGTAAAATCTGCAACACTAATCTCAGGTGCTTAGCATGCTCGGTTTCATCTATTGAGTAGACCAAGATGTCATCAATAAACACAACTACAAACTGGTCCAGATACTGTCTGAAGACCCGATTCATCAGATCCATAAATACCGCAGGGGCATTAGTGAGCCCAAGCGGCATCACTAAGAACTCGTAGTGACCGTATCTCATTCTGAAAGCTGTTTTGGGTATATCCGAATCTCGAATTCGCAACTGATAACAACCCGATCTCAAATCTATCTTTGAAAACACTGAGGCTCCCTTTAGTTGATCAAACAAATCGTCAATGCGCGGTATCGGATATTTATTCTTTATTGTCACCTTATTCAGCTGACGATAGTCGATGCACAACCTCATGGTTCCGTCCTTCTTTTTCACAAACAATACTGGTGCACCCCAAGGTGAGAAACTTGGTCGAGCGAAACCTCTATCCGTCAACTCTTGCAACTGAGCTTTCAATTCCTTTAATTCTGTTGGTTCCATACGATACGGAGCTATCGAAATCGGTGTAGTCCTAGGTACAAGCTCGATACCAAACTCTACCTCCCGAACAGGTGGTAAACCCGGTAATTCTTCGGGAAAAACATCCAGATATTCACAAACCACCGGCACAGATTCAGGCTTCTTTTCTAACTCTCTGTCATCAAGTACATACGCAAGGTATGCTTTGCACCCCTTTCTTACATATTTCTGAGCCAACATCGATGATATTACAGCTGGCGACCCATTCAAGTCAGTAGACTTAACTCGAATCATCTCATTATTTGCACACCTCAAATCGATAGTTTTTCTTTTGCAATTCACAACTGCATCCTGAACGGTTAGCCAATCCATACCGAGAATAACATCAAATTCATCAAACGGTAAAAGCATCAAATTGGCCGGAAAGCAGGAACCTCTAATTTCTAAGGGACATTTCTTACACACTTTATCGACAAGCACATAACGACCCAAGGGATTTTACACCCGAATTACGAACTCAGTAGACTCAACAGGTAAAGTCTTACTGGTTGCTAAGGTTTCACATATATAAGAATGAGTAGAACCAGGGTCAATCAAAGCAATCACATTAGTATCAAAGAGAGTGAAAGTACCGGTAATAACATCAGGCGAAGAAGCATCCTCGCGTGCACGTATAGCATAAGCTCTAGCAGGCGCACGAGCCTCAGATTTGGTTGTAGCATCTCTAGATCCTCTCTGACCGCCACTAGCATTGCCCGTGTTTCTAGACGGTCTACCCCGAGCAGTAGTAGCACCTGGTTTCCCACTCTGATTTACATTTTGTTTAGACAGTCTCGGGCAATCCTTGATAAAATGGTCAGCTGATCCGCATTTATAACAGGAGCAGTCATGGAATCTACAACTCCCTGAATGCCATTTACCACAATACTGGCACTCTGTTCTGTCTCGACGATCGTTTCCAAAACTGGCGACCGAAGTGACTCGTGTACTCACAGGGGGTCGGTCACGATCTCGTTTAGAAAAACCGAAGTGTCTCTAGACCGACCTAAGTCATCTCTAAATTTCTTTGATGATTGTTGGAAGGGCTTTCCCGAAGATCTCTTACGAAACTCCTTTGGTCCCATATCAGCTTTCCTTTTTCTCCTTACTGAGCTCCTCAGCTTTGCAAGCTCGCTCGACAAGTACCACAAATTCTCGGATTTCTAAAATGCCAACATACAGCTTTATATCATCATTCAGTCCATCTTCGAAACGTTTACACATCACAGCTTCTGAAGAAATGCATTCTCGTGCGTACCAGCTAAGCCTTACAAATTTTCGTTCATAGTCGGTAACCGACATAGAACCTTGTTTAAGTTCAAGAAATTCCTTCCGTTTTTGGTCAATGAATCTCTGACTGATATACTTCTTTCGAAACTCGGTTTGGAAAAACTCCCAAGTTACTTACTCTCTGGGCACAACAGAAATCAACGTATTCCACCAATAGTAGGCAGAATCACGTAGCAAGGAGATAGTACACTTTAAGCATTCATCGGGTGTGCAAGATAGTTCATCAAGTACCCGAATAGTGTTATCCAACCAAAATTCAGCTTGCTCGGCGTCGTCGCTGTCCGTAGCTTTAAATTCAGTAGCCCCGTGTTTTCGGATTCTGTCAACTGGGGGCTTATTTGACCTTATTTGGTCAGTGACCGGAGGCATTGCAGGTGCGGGGGTTGTATTACTCGGGAATGGGGGTTGTGGAACAGCCGTATTAGTTCGAATGTATTGGTTGAACCAATCATTCATCACGCTATAAAAAGCTTGTCTAGCTTCATCGTTCGGATTACTAGCAAAAGGTTGAGAGTCCGCCGGCGCTGTCCCTTGCGTGGGAGCAGGTGCTACACTCTCAAGATCATCAGCTACCGTTCGGTTGGGATCGGGATCCATTACTATAAATAAACACATTTTCAATTGTCAAAAATCACCACACTATCAAATAATCGCATAATGGCATGTATAGCTAGACCCAAACGTATTACGGTAGTCGTAGAATCGACTAAACCGTAGCTCTGATACCAATAAAATTATAACACCCCATACCCGAGATCGTTGCCGGAGTCGAACACGAGGTATTTACGGACTTATTTCATTGACTTACACAGTTCATTTTTTTTATTTCCAGACAAGCTGGCTAACTGCATCACAGTCACTTTAAAAATCATATCTCGAGTTCCGAAGCACGAAAACTGATTCCGTAAATTTTCCCTGAAACTAGACTCATATATCCATCTACAAATTTTTTTCTAGAATTTTTGATTGGGCCAATTAGTACAGTTTATTAGTTAAAGTCTCCCCTGTTTCAGGGTTCGACTGCTCTGACCTTCATGCATTACGACTTATATATCTCCCTGTACAGGGCTTCAATACTTATTCCGTTTGTTTCTAATGAAACTAGACTCGAAACTGAATCTATAAATATATGGCATGACTTCTAATTATCTCTGGTTAATTTATAGTGAATTTCCAAAGTCAGATCAGGGGATCCAGAAATTGCTCTGGCCCTATTCCACGAAAACTTAAATATCTCTCAAAATACGACTCATATGATCATTTCGTTTCTTCCATATGAAATTATATTCATCAAGGTTCGATTACATAATTTATTCACTATTTAATTCCATTCCTACTATTTTTAATGATTTTTCAAATTTACATCACTGCTGCTGTCAGCATCTGCCTTTAAGGTAGACTTTACCTATTTCATAGTTTCCATGATTCAACTAGCCCTTTAGCATATATAGCACAAAATATGATCATGATTAACCATTCCAATGGCCAATCATTGCCAAGCATATCCACACCTCTCAATAACCATATACATACAAAATGATTATATCACTATGCTCAAAATATATAAGCCATTTTCGCATGGCTATCCAAATATATACAACACCAAAGTACTTGACTATTAAAAAAAGGGCAGTCCTATACATGCCATTAGCAGAGTTCAACTAAAAGAGTACCAAAAGGGCTTTGATAGTGTGGACAACTTCGACTTTGACAATCCCGAGTCCGATAGCTGACGAACCAAAATCTATAAAACAGAGAATCAAAGAAACGGAATAAGCATTTTAATGCTTAGTAAGTTTTGAGCAATGAAATTAGGCACAATTGAAGTATAGCATTCATGTGACTAAACGGATAATTTCATATACACACATTCTCAAAACCATACCTACTTCACATTACCAACCCTTATACTCATACATAAGAGATCAACTTAACCAAAAGCCGGAAGCTCATTAATCGACTGAGCGAATACTATTTAAAAGGAATCAACTAATCCAATGCATATACGAAACATACCTCATCGTTGGGATTTTACGAGCATATTAATTGAAATTATTACAGCAAGATCGCTCATTCCCAAACCAAGTACCATCGGGATTTAACCGGATATAGCTACTGGCTCAAATGCCTTCGGGACTTAGCCCGGATATAGTAGTTCGCACAAATGCCTCCGGGACTTAGCCCGGATATAGCAACTCGCACAAATGCCTTCGGGACTTAGCCCGGAAATAGTAACTCGCACAAATTCCTTCGGGACTTAGCCCGGAATTAGTAACTCGCACAAATGCCTTCGGGACTTAGCCCGGAATTAGTAACTCGCACAAATGCCTTCGGGACTTTGCCCCGTTATCATCCGAATATTCATGCACATATCAGTAAATCATGACACATCTTTATTTCATTTTCATAACTAGAATTCAAACACAAGTCAATTATTAAGCATTCCCATTTTCGGCTCAATAGCCACATACAAACAGCATGATTTGGTTTGCTTTATGTCATGATCTCTATGCACATACGGCTACCCATCATACGTATAGACTAATTAACTCAACATATAATTCAAGTAGAATCATTATATCACCGTATATTTGTTATGCTTATACGTCATGACTTAATCAAATCGTAAACTAAGTTTCATTACTCGAAAACTTACCTCGGATGTTGTCGAACGATTTCGACCGCTTTTCGATCACTTTTTCCTTCCCTTTATCGGATTTAGTTCCCCTTTGCTCTTGAGCTTAATTTAACAAATAAATTGATTTAATCATTTGAACATCAAAAAGAGAAACTCAAGGTACTTAACCCATATATACATTAGACATTAGAGTCACATATATATGAAATCATGAATCAACTCAACATATTAGCCCACACTCTCTTTTAGCCGATTATCTAAGCCAAGATAAAAGCATCAATATGCTTGCCTCTAACCGAATACATGCAACACCAATCTACCTCATGTGGCCGAATATGCATGTCCATGTTGAGGCCGATTATATGCTTAATACTTCCTACAAATATGGTTACTTGTATTGACTACATACCATTTTGTTTCAAGTTCGAAACTCGGCTAATACATATATATACACTAGTAATCAAATACTAACATTTGCACTTCACCTTACTACCAATTCTCATCTACTTCCTACCATGGTCGAATGCATCAAGACACCATACCATTTCAATTTTGGTCATGGGTTAAACAAAGAACTTAATGTCTATCTCAAAAATGCTAAAAAGAAAATCCAAGAGTCATCAATCACCATCACATATATCATTACAAAGCTTCACACTTAGCATGCAAATGACATCAACAGAAGTCCACCTTAGCCGAAACTTAACTCATCTTCATGCCTCATCACCACAACATCAAACACCAACCAAGAAGACAACACCCATGGCCGAATATCATCTCCATCTCATAGCAAAGATTTAAACCATGGGCTAGGTAGAACTCAAGCTAACAACTAAAAATATGCATGAATCGCATGGAACAACATCAACATACCTTAGTCTAGTGAACCACCATAGTCGATTTTCTCCAAGCTCTTTCCCTTCTTTTTCTTTCTTCTATTCGGCCAAGTTGAACAACATGAGAACTTTTTTCTTTTTTTTTCTTCATCATTTTCCTTTTCATTATTTTATTACCATGCTCCTTATTTTATCATTCCTCCCATGAAACACTAACATAACATGTTTATAATACCTTTTTACCCATAGCATGGCCGGCCACCATCCCAACTTTTGGGTATTTTGACATGCAAGGACAACATTTTCTAGCATGCATCAATAGGCCACTTTAACATTTGCCTAGCACATTTCTAAATTTTCTCACACAAGTCCTATTTAGCTAAATTCACTTACAATTAACAAAATTCAAACATGAAATTTTCACACATGCCTATATACATATAATAAGCATCAAATATAATGGTTAATTATTTTTATGACTCGGTCTTGTGGTCCCGAAACCACTTTCCGACTAGGGTCAATTTAGGGCTGTCACAGTTTTGACTTATAAATGGGTACTCTTTAATTTTTTTTGGGTAATTATTCATGCATTACACTTTTTAACAGGTTTGTTTTTAAGATTAAAATGCCCTCAGATGTTCGAGTTCAGTTAATCAATGACTTGGCAGACATAGAGTAAGTACTTATTTCTGCTACTACTGCTCTCTCTCTCTCTCTCAGCTAACACATAAATAATTGATAAATATTTGATGCTCTGAACAATGAATGTATCATAAAACTGGTTATAATTATAAAAGAACCAAAAAGACAGAGAAGTACGCCCAAGACAATTTGGTAAATAAGCATAATTTATTTAATGTATAGCTTAAGACTTTTATTGCAAGTATTATGTAAGTGCCTGATTTGGAGTTTCATTTAGAGCATTCTTAGCCAAATGATGTTTTAGCTCCATTAGTTGATTTTATTTATTATTGCTAGTCGCCACATTTGAGATCTAGTATTTCCTTTACTAAGGCTTTTTGTTAGCTGCTGGAAGTTTTCCTTTTTTCTTTTTGGCCAAGGTTTTTTTTTTTTGATAAACTTTTTGGCCAAGTTGTTGAATGTTCTAATTGGGGCCTGAATGTGGAACTTTGCTTCATCAACATAAATACGCTTAGATAGGAGATTGAAGAACAATTGACTAGTAGATGGTATTTAAAAATGCTATTGGCATTGTTTTAGAATAATGAAAGAAGTGACAATTAAATATCTCTTTGTTTTCATATGTTCAAAGAGATGTTAATTTGATAATCATATTTCATTCTGTTCCTGATATTGTATAATAGGTGTTGATTGTGGAAAGTATATCAGATAGTAGTAGCTAATGGCTTCAATTGATATGTCTTACCATTTGCAGGTATCGATTGAGTTTTGGGTGCAATGATAAGTTGCAACTGGGATCTCTCATTGCTATTTTCACAAAAGCTAGATCTGCCCTAGTTGCGGTAGTGAAATAGCTATTTCAAGCTTGGCCTTGTTTCTTCTCCCAATCTCATAATGTTCTTTCTGTATGATTTAAGCCTCTGACAAATAGAAAGTGTTTTTCTTATGTAGTCCATGGTCGTGAATACCTAAAGAATGTAGTTTTCAGGCCCTAAAGATGTTTATTTATTTATTTATTTTGCAGTGATTTTTGCTTCTTATGAGCTCTCAGATCCTTCATGTTTTGCTTCTTAAACAATGCTTAGCTTATGGTAAAGTGATTTATTTTGAGGGAACAAATGAGGCTCAAGTTTTAGAGGCATTGCATCTTCATTGTAGTTCCACATGGTTCTTTTTCAGTGCACCTTTCTGATGTAGTAAGTAGGACAACAGGCCAAGGTTAGAAAGTAAATATAGTTGCCCTACTCAATCAAAAGTTTTCCTCGTTTTTCTTCCCTGTTTCATCTGGGTTATAATTGGTTGTAACTCTGTTTTCGTGTTATCTTGTTTAGGTCAAAGCATTATGCGACAAGGCCTAAAATATGCATCTCAAAGACTAGATACATTTGCATGTGTTAGGTATAGAAAAAGGTGTTTCCATTTTGGTGTTAAGATTTTATGCAGTGTAGTTGCTTACTGTCTTACACTATGTTGTCCTTTTAGGCAAAATGGTTGAACAAGCAATTGAGCAAATTATGGCCTTTTGTTGCAGAGGTAAGATACTTGTTCTTATATATATTTTTGCTAAAAGATTCATAGTAGTTGCTGGTTATTTATTTCAAAAAGGCCGAGAGAGGCTTTTGTGTAACTGAGGTTTTCCACCTTAACAGATGAAATTTAGGCAGGTTGTTCAACTCTTTTGGTGCTTTCTGAAGTGAAAATAATTGAAATTGTTCTCTATGTAACTTACAATTTAGTATTTTTTTCATAGTAGATAAACCAGAATTAGACTATTGTATTGGTTGTCCGCAATATTAAGCATTCTGAGCATCAATATATTTAGATATTTTGAGGTTTAAAATTGAACTCAGGGAAGAAATAAATATAAAAACAACTAACATAGTGGATCAGGAAAATGCTTTGACATGAGCTGCTTTCTGTTTGACTTGTTTACATATCTAAATAATAGATTGTTTGAGGATAGGCCATGGATTTGGTGATATTTATTATTTAAACTATGTAGGTTTTAGATGCAACGCATGTACATGCAAAGGCACATGATTAATAACATGAACAATGACTTTTGTCGAAACAAATTCTAATTCTTGCATTATGGTGGCATTATTAAAAATTTATTTTTCCATATCATAATTCAAAGAGATCAGATAATGTGCTTTGACATATGTGGCTTTGAGGGTCGTATAAGTGATTTCCTTATTGGCCTGACTCTGGCTTACAGGTGCATACTTTGGCTTTCTGTTCCGGTGTTTTGGATTCTCTGGCGGTTGAATTGAAAGCGTCAAAGGACTTCTCTAAGTTATATGCAGGCATTGCAATACTTTGGCTTCATATAAGCTTGAACCAGCCTTCTGTTGTATATTGTTTCTTTTTTTTTTTTTGATCTTTTTCCTTCGATTAATGAGAGTTGATGATGAATTGGCATTCTTTTCTCATGAGGATGAATTTTGTTTTAGAAATTGTAATACTTTGTGTGTTTGTGTGTGTTATTTTTTATGTATTAAATTACATATTAAATCAATGTTTATGTATTAAATTTAAATTTATTAATTTTTATATTTAATTTTGAAATTTAAATTTTAATGGAAAATTTCATTTAATTAATATTTTTTATTTATCCTTAAAGTATATAGTTTAGATTTCAAATTTCAAAAATTAAACATAATATAATATTTTAATATAGAAATAAATATTATTTAATTAAAATAAAATAATTTTTTAAAAGGTCATATTTTTAGAGGTGTTTTTAGGAAAAGCGCCGCTACAGGTCATGACCTTTAGCGGCGTTTTTAGGAAAAGCGTCGCTAAAAGTCATGACCTTTAGCGGGGTTTGTGGGAAAAGTGCCGCTACAGGTCATGACCTTTAGCGGCGTTTGTGGAAAAAGCGCCGTTACAGGTCATGATCTTTAGCGGCGTCTGTGGGAAAAGCGCCGCTAAAGGTCCTGGTCTTTAGCGGCGTTTTTTCAAAAAAAGCCGCTAAAGGTCCTGATCTTTAGCGGCGTTTTTTTCTAAAAAACTCCACTAATTTTTACGGCAGTGTATATAGTGACGTTTTTTGCGGCGCTTGGGAAAGCGCCGCTAAAAGTATTAGTGGCGCTTATAAACGCCGCTAAAGGCAAAAAAAAAAACGCCGCTAAAAGTCTATTTTCCTGTAGTGCGGTAACCCATAGTGAGGGCACCTTCTCGGTAAGTCTTTGTATCTCTCCCATGCATCGTAAAGAGTTTCTAAGTCCATTTACACAAATGAAGAGATATCATTACGTAATTTAGCCATTTTAGCCGGTGAAAAATATTTTAAGAGAAATTTTGCGGTCATTTGTTCCCAATTGGTGATTGACCCTCGTGGTAATGATTTCAACCACTGTTTAGCTTTATTTCTCAATGAAAAAGGGAATAACCGAAGACGAATGGCATCATCAAAAACACCATTAATTTTAAATGTATCGCACAGTTCCAAGAAGTTTGCTAAGTGAGCGTTGAGATCCTCATCCTGCAAATCATCAAACTGAACAAATTGTTGTATCTTTTGAATAGTGTTAGGTTTTAGTTCAAAAGTATTTGCAGCTACAGCAGGTCTAACTATGCGTCTAACTGTGCTCGATTCAGTTGCTGTTAAAGAAGGTTTAGCATAATCAGACATAGTACGTAGAGTAGGATTTTGATTAACCGCAATTGCAGGAGGTAGCTGATTGTCTTGGTTTTCAGCCATCTCTTCGGTTGGGGGTTGAGTATCGTCCTCTTGCTCGTTCTCTGTGTATCTTAAGCTTCGTTTTATTTCTCTTTGATGTCTACGAACTGTGCAATCGACTTCTTCGTCAAAAAGTAGTGGTCCTGACGGGTTTCTTCTAGTCATAAACTATAAAAACCTGCCAAGAGAAAGAAAAAAGTAAATTAATAATAATAATAATAATAATAAATCGAATAAAATTAAATTCCAAGAAAAATAAATGGCTAAAGTAATAAAAATTCAGCATTCCTAATATCTTATTCCCGGGCAACGGCGCCGAAAACTTGATCGTGTGATTTCGTGATAGGTTTTAAATATTTATAATTAATCGTTCTTGAAACTAACTATTAACGCGATGTAGGCAAGTGTACCATCGAACAGTAGTATAGTTTTAGCAAGACCGAATTTTCGAACCCAAATGAACTAAAAGTACTAGTAATGACTGTCTTTTTATTATCTAGCCTAAGAATAAAGAAGTTTTGTTTTAACTAACTAATTATCTAAACTAAGAATTCACAGAGAATAAATTGGGGAATTGCTTTTAGGAAAATTGATTGAATTAAGACAATACCTAAGGAAAAATCGACCTAGACTGTATTTGTTGTTCTAACTCTAAATCGAATGATTTATTCATTTAACTTGTTCCGTAGAGATCCCTAAGTTATGTTATTATCCCTATTCAAGACTAATAACGTCTAATCCCTAGATTGAATAATTGAGACCTTTCTCTAATTAAAACCCTAGGGTTGCATTAACTCGATCTATGGATCCCCTTATTAGGTTTCACCCTAATCCGGCAAAATCTTGTCACTCTATGTCCAGGTGCACAAACAACTCCACTTAATTATGACAAATGTACTCTTAGACAGGGTCTATTCCTCCTCCGAATAAGAGCTTATCTTGAAACAATATCTTGGGATATCAAAACAAGAATTAAGAACACATAATTAAGAACAAGTTAAATATTTATCATACAATTCAGAAAATAATAACAAGATTCGTCTTAGGTTTCATTCCCCTTAGGTATTTAGGGGTTTTAGTTCATAACTAAATAAGAAAACATCTCAGAATAATATAGAATACAAAACATAAAGAAAACCCAAAACTCCTAAAGGGGAAATTGAGGAGAGATCTTCAGTCTTGATGGTGAATCCGGCTTCTGAGATGGATCAATCGGCTTCCTTGGAGTAATTCCTTACTCCCTATTCTCTGTCTACTTTCTTCCTCCTCTAGGATGTATTTATAGGTTCTGGAATGCCTAAGAGCCCTCAAAATTAGCCTTTTCCAAATTGGACTCAACTTGGGCTCGGCAAGGACACACCCATGTGAGATTACTATAGACCATGCTTAAGCCTGCCAAATTGACATGGCCGTGTGGTATGCCCGTGTGAGGAGGTCCAGGCCGTGTTGATTTCATACTTTGGCCCATTTTCTCTGTTTTTGGCCCGTTTCTCGTTCCTTTTGCTCTCATATGCTCTCCTAAGTATAATACATGAAATTAAAGCATTAGGAGCACTGAATTCACCAATTCTAATGGGAAATCATCCACAAAATGCGTTAAATATGGGGTAAAAATATGTATAAATTACGGTTTATCAAATACCCCCACACTTAAGCATTTGCTTGTCCTCAAGCAAAATTCTCAACTCATGATCAAAATAAATTCTTCTCAACTTATAATTTCTATCGATAATATCTCAAAATAATCCATAGGTAATCATACATTGAGAATTCAACTAAAAGAACATAAAAGTTTCAAACATTCCAAGTTGAGTATTTAATCGTGCAAACATAGGTGTCTCCCCTCATCTTAAGCAATTACCTTTGGTTCAGAATATCACAGGGTTTCGCATCCTCACTAAAGATTGAGTTAAAAATTACTTAACTAGAAAAATATTTAATCATCACTTACGTACAACATAACTCCTTCTTTGGCTATGGAATTTAAATACCGAAGCTTACAGCAGAAGATCACTACTAATATGTATACATATTTTTTTTAAGAACAAGTTAAATATCATAGACTAACTATTAAGAACAAGACATAGCTAAGCAATTTATTCAACTCAAATCTCGACAAAAATAGGGATTAATTTAGGGGATTTCAACAATAATAGGTTAAGGGTTACTATTAAGGGTAATACAAGAAATGGCTTGTTAGGCTCAAGGGGGTTTACTAGGGGTTAATCGTGGAGGTAGGCTTTTCATGGCATGAGTGGGTTAATCCTAAGTGCCTTAATCATTTTGACATATCAAATCAAATGGTGTGGTCTTGACATGCATAATAAAGCTAGTTCTAGAATAACAGTTCAATACTGACGCACTCAAAGCAATAATAAAAGTGAGCATGAAAGAATTAATAGATGCTCAAAAGGCTCAAAAATCTCACAAAAATTATGGCTTTTTGATGTTTAAAACTTGTGAATTCCAACTCAAAGTAATACCTAAACTTTGGGAAACAACCTAAGATTTTAAATTCTTAAAAATCAACTTATCATGCTTGATTCTCTAATGTCTTGAGGTTTACACAATCAATGCATAAATTCTTATGTTTTAATTCAAGATATATCAATCAACGTCATAAATCAATCAAAATTTATCCTAAATACGATATGAGAGCTTTTCAAGAGAACAAGGCAGTCATTCAGGGATTTTTCTGATAATGAAATAAAATACCTCCCACACTTAAGATGTACATTGCCCTCAATGAACAAAGATAGATATTAGAATATAAAAATAAGATAGGGAGAGAAGTGAAACTTCCTGTATAATGAATTTCTCGAACTAGAGTTTTGGAGAGTAATCTGCGCGAGAGTCGAGGAGGATACTCCGGCAGTGGTAGAGGTTCATTAGTCCATAAGTCTTGTGCCAAAAGAATATTATATCTAATGGTAGCTATGGTCGTGGACGATGAGGACATGGCATTCGTGGAGAACCTTTCCCGGTGGAGTTTTTTGTTCCTATGCAATGAAGAGCTTAAGGGCTCTACATAACTGTGATAAAATTAGGAACTTTTTAGGGGATTTTACGAATTATAAATTACTTATAAAAAAACAACCGAAATTGATAATTAAAAATAAAATTCTAAAATCTAATAAAAATAAAAAGTATTTTTAATAAAAATTAAAAACATAAAATAATAAATAAATGTTTTTAAACATCATCATCGTTGGATGGTTCGCGAGGTGGGACTGGCAATGAGATGTGGAGGTGCTGACAAATCTACTGTAGAGTAGCATCAATGTTGACAAATCATTGAAAACACTGCTGCTCGAATTGAGTGAGGCACTCAAAGATTTCCGTATATGAAGTTGCCGCATGAATTGGATGAGAGGGTGGTGGTGGCTGAGTCGGTGGGTCCTCGTGCTGTGGAGGGACATCATCAGGAATGTCCTCGTAGGCCTCCTCCTCAATAGATTGGGCGAGACGATATTGAGAAGGATAGGTTCCTCGGCACTTTTCGATCATCCTCATGCTAAGCATGCTCGAGATACCTTATGGAGACATCCGGCCAATGAGGGTTAAGGATGATTGTTAGGCTGCGATGCTGAAGAGCCCAAAGTGTCGAGCCAATCGAGTAATATAGGGGCCAATGGAGATGACCCCCTTCCAATGCCGCTCCATCTGGTGTTGAATCGCGAGGGCAGTGAAATTGGCATGGTGATGACGTGCCTGTGCGACATACACCATAAAAAGTAGGCGTGTGGGTATTGATGACGTTAGTTCTCTCTCACCTCCCCATTATCGTGTGAGCCAAAATAACGTGTAAGTACCTCAGGGATGGTGGGAGAACTAATGCCTTAGAGCGGCTAGGATTGTAGGAGGCAGCGCCAGGGGCCAAAGTGTGCCAGCACTTCGAGGGAGAGAAGTGTATGTGGTGAGCGAGAGCATGTAGTTCATTCTCCTCCTTGAACTCCTTCGTATACAAGCCCAGTGCAGCACCGAACTCTGGGACGCTTAGCTGGTGGATTAGTCCACCTAGGCAAAATTGGACCGTGCCGTGATCATCGTAGTTTTTCATTACAGTCTGATGATGGAACATTGAGCGTAGTTCCATAGTAAGCTAGAGGTATGTTAGCTCGATGATCTGTAGCATCCCTTACCTGTATCTGATGCTGGGATAGGGTACGAGGCATTACCGGACTTAAAACACTTACATTTATACAAAACCGAGCCATAAAATTTCGTTCAATTTAAAAACTTTTCAAACACATCCATATTGTAACACCCCTATCCCGTAACCGTCGCCAGAATAGGTAAGGGCATTACCAGATTTATAACTCAAACCAGAACAGTAAGACTTTAACTTATCAATCGTCAACATCATTCAACACTAATCCAACATATCATGCTTAAAACAATTATATAAGCTTATACTAAAGTGACCATTCCATGTAGTCACATATATATAAGCATCTAAATACCACTTACAAATTAATCACATTTCAACATTCTTATCAACTCATCCATATTTACGTATCATTCAAACCAAAATACCAATTATAAATTTTAACACTAAATGCATACATCATATAATACTTTCGTATCAAACCAACTTTTCTCATATCAAGCCATATCACATAGCTTGATCATAATACTTAAAATTCATCTCACATTCATATAAACAAGTGACCATATAATCAACTTATTAACTAGCCTATACATGCCATATTACCCAATTTCAAAGAGTTCAGGAATACCAATTGCCTCTTGGATAGTGTGATTAAATCTTCGATGACTTGCAACCTGAGTGAGTATTCGAATCACTGTAAAATACAGAGAATAGACAGAGTAAGCTAATAAGCTTAGTAAGCTCACACAATTATCAGCACTGTATAAAAGATTTAGCATAAAGCTTGTCATTTTAAGCAATAAGATTACTTTTAAACCAGCCTCATCTAATTCAATATTTATTTCCTTAAAAGTCATGTAATTCATGTGTAATTTATCACATCTACTCACGTGTCATATAAATTTATCAATGTCAATTGCTTGTCAAGTGTACTATGTATACCTGTACTGATTTGTATCATCATTTCTATTCTCGCAGCATCATATTTACAGTTGAACCCTTGAGACCAACATCGAAAACCCTGTACCTTGCATACTAAATGCCATATATGTGACTGAACTGTAACGCCCCCTAACCCTATACCGTCATCGGAACAGGGTTACGAGACATTACCAGTCAGTACAGTCCAATTTCGGTCATTAATTAAAATAAATATTTACACACATCCTAGTTTTAAGATGTCGTCCCTTTAATGGGCCCTCGCGGTCCAATATGAACAGTAAATTTCAAAATTTAGTACTACATACCGTTGCCAACCATAATTTACTCATTTCATGAGTACATCTACAACCTAAATGACTATCATAAAACATCCTAGGTACATGCCATTACCAATAATTAACACACTTTACCTTAATGAATTCGGGATCGAACTGGGATGCTGATTCAACGTTCTATCTTTACTAAACCTGCGCAAGGAAACAAACCGTACGCTGAGTATGGTATACTCAGTGGTATTTCCATAATCCGAACACTTAATAATATAACAATTAAACTTAAAATCACAATAACAATTATAAGTATTCATTTATTTGTTTTATAGATAAATTTTCAATTACTTACCATATAAATTCTATACAAGTCATATAACAAACACAATAACATATTTGTTCAATTCTTTTCATTTACTTACCGTATAAATTCTATACAATATATTCACTTGTTTTCACACTTTATTTCTTAACAATATACCATTTTAATTCATTTTAACATCAATCATCATCCATTTGAACTTCACTCATTTCATGAACCTTTTGGTTCATGTTTTCAATCTCATATCTCAATTTCAATTCTCAATTCAATTTCTCATTTCATTCCAATAGCTCAATCAATCAAATTCACTCGACTTATCTTTTCACTTATTTACCCCTATTAACAAGACTCGGACCTTGGCGGATACACGGATCCAACCAAACACACCAATATGGCACCCAGTGCCTCATCGGATAGTTCGAAGCAATATTTGACACCCAGTGTCTCATCGGCCTATCCGAAGTAAAGTTGGTACCCAGTACCTCATCGAATCTATCCGAAGAAATATAGTGACACCCAGTGTCTCATCGACTCGAGGTCGAAGAATCCCTGAACACTTCCAATCCTATGGCATGCCAACTATATCCGACTCAGCCCGATACTGTTAATAGGGTATTCAATTCACTTTCAATTTTTTTCAATCAATACACATTTTAATTAATCACATAAATTCATAATTCAATACAATTTAATTCACTTTTCAATAACAAATATCCAAATATCACAAATCTCATATTTAAAATTTTCAAACAATTTATATTTCAATTCAATTCAAATAATCAATATATATTCAATATTCAATATATATATCTATATATATACGCCAATTCAATCAATATAAATTCAATAATTTCATCACATACTATATCAATCCATTTCATTTGCAAAACACAATAATTCTTACTTCAAAACACTTAATATACATATTAAGAAATAAATTAAACAATTAAGTATTAGGTTCGGATTATAGAAATACAAACCGTAATTTTCGAGCTAACTCCCGTTGACTTTGTCTTGTCCTTTCTTAGCCGAGATTTCTGGTACCACATTGACTACGAAATTAATACAATTTATAATCATTAATACATTACTAATTCATATCTTGAGTTATAGAATTCTAAATTAAGATCTGCTAATTTTTCCTAAAACTAGACTCACAAATCTTCTTACAATAAAATTTTCAAAATTTTTGGTTTAGCCATTAAGTACAGTTTATTCTTTAAATTCACCCCTATTCTGTGTCTGACAGTTTCGTCCCTTCTTCACTAAAAATTAATTATCTCACAGTACAGAACTCGGATTCTAAACATATAACTTTAAGCCTCTAATTATTTTTATTCCATTTTTGGTGATTTTCCAAAGTCAGAACAGGGGAACCCGAATTCATTCTGACCTTGTCTCACAAAATTCATTATATCTCATAATTTACAATTCAATTGCTTATATCGTTTCTTATATAAGAAACTAGACTCAATAATATTTAATTTCATATATTATTCATCCTCTAATTCAACTTCAACAATTTTTGGTGATTTTTCAAACTTAGACTATTGCTGCTGTCCAAAATAGTCTTAGTACAAAATGTTGATTTACTTTAATTTCAATTTAATTCTAACTAAATTCACTTACTTTTCTATCTTAATTCATACTTTATTTCTATTCAAATTTCATCCATACTCTCATTTAAATATTAAATTTCCAGCATACTTTCCTAATTTCAAAATTTCATCAATTTAGTCCCTACAACATAAAACTTATAACTTACTTTACAATTTGATCCTATTATCAATTCTAGCTTGAAATTTACTCAATTAAACCCTTAATTCACTATTTTATTCAACATGAACTATACTTGAAAATCTATAAACTCTCAAAATATCAACTTAATTTCATCAAAGTCTTGTTCCAAAGCTTCTAAAACATCAAAATTTAAGAATAAATGACTTAATTGACTTACCAAATTAAACTTTGAGCCTTGAAACCCTAATTTTCCTTTTTCTTTTTCTTTCTTTCTTTCTCCCCTGTTTCTTCTCTGTTTCGTTTGCTTTCATTCTGTTTCTTATGTTTCTTTACTTATTTATATAATATAATATAATATAATATAATATAATATAATAATAATTTAATATATATTTTAACACATAAAAAATCTCAGATTTTTATGTTTATGCCGCCTCACTTAGGACAAATGGCATAATTGCCATTTTGGTCCTCTTCATTTTCTTTTATTCTACAATTCAACTTTCATCCTTTATTCAGTTTAGTCATTTTTCCTAATTACTCTTAATTAAACTAAATTTACTTAATTAAACTCTAATTAACCACTCAATTGACTTCGTAAATATTTTTAATAAATATTTACGAATCCATTTTTCAGAAACAGAGACCCGAAAATATACTTTTTCGGTAACGGTAAAATTCGGGTCGTTACATGAACCATTTATATCACATATCACCAATACAATATCAATATCGTAGAATTCACATAGCATTGGGTCAATTTATTTCATTACGTATAACCTGTAACACCTTTATATAACCGATAGTAGAATTATACCCGTATAAATATTAACTCATCAGTAACATCAATAATTCATAATTTGTAACAAATAATCGTTTTACTTACTTACCTAATTTTTAATAACAAATAAATTAGGTCATACCTGACCATCCAACTCGTCTTACACATTCCGTACCACATTGGCACCCAACTTTGTAAGCATCGAGCCTAAAGTAATACACCGGTATAAACCTGCTAGGAATAAGCCTGATAAAACTCACCAGCTCAAGGCTTGCTAGGCTTTTAGCCTGAATCATTCATCGGCACAAGGCCTGCTAGACCCAAAGTCTAATATTTATTCACTGGCAATAAGCCTGCTAGGCACGAAGTCCGATCAAATTCTACGGCACATAGCTTGCTAGGCTAGAAACCCGAATATCATTTATTCACAATCAACTCAAGCACACTTTCATTCATACAGTTTCCATTCAATTTCTCAATATCAAAACTTAATCCAAACAACTCAAACATTCCCATTCTATCCTTACTACATTCGGCTATAATTCATTTAGCCATATATTCAAAATTAACATTTTAAACAAATTGTTTTATTCAAACAAGAACATTTAAAGTTCTTATAGACTTACTACATGGTACCGTATATAGATATATATAATCATATCATTTTACTCATCCAATTTGTACATCTATCATGCAACCTTCTTTACCATTATCAATCACACAGCTTTACGACCAATAATATTAACCCTATAGGTTTGATACTCACCTGCTCAAATTCAAATTTATAAATCATAAATACTTCTCAAAATATTCAAGGCAAAAATACTTTCAACCATTCCCAATTACTCGAAAAGTCGCACACTTAGTGCCAATAGTTATTCAGCATTATATATCGAATTCGCACACTTAGTGCTAGATACTTAACCTTGCACACTTAGTGCTCAATAATCAGACCCGCACACTTGTGCAATTTTTACATTTATCACCTTTTATACTCGCACCCTCTATGCTGAAATTCAATTACTCACTATTCATCAATTCAAATTTATCAACTTTATTTGCATTCGACAACTTCAACTTTTTTTTATATATACATTTCAATTTAGCACATATATGTATATATAGTATTTAATTTAATCAACAAAAAATATTTCCTTAGTAACTTACCACATACAAGGCATTTAATTTATCATATATTAAAGCTCAATTAACTCCAATATACATTTACTCAACCACAAAGTACTTCATTACTTTCAAACACAAGACCGAATATATATTATGACATTCCATCATCATGTAATATTAATATAATCAAGTACAAAGCCATTTAACATATCTACCATTACATACTTACAATTTGGCCGATTACCCATCATTTCGTATATCATATAATTTTTTTTAACCATACAAACTTACCTCGTGTATCCGTCGACTATTCGTCTACTTTCCGATTTTTCCTTGATCAAAATCTTGAATTCGTTTTGCTTGATCTAAATTTAACCAAATTTAACTCAATTATTCACTAACATAATCAATTAAATACATATACAAGTATTTTGGCCATTTTGCAAAATAGCCCTTATATTTCCATACTTTAACAATTTAGTCCTTAATGCATAATTATGCAAAAATACACAAAACCCCAATATACATGTATTTAGCTGAATTTTCTATAGTATTTAAACAGCCCATAATTTCATTTTATTCACATTTCTAACCACAAAAATTCTATCTTTTTCAATTTAGTCCCAAATACTCAATTTCATCAAAAATCTCTTTATAAAACTTGTATATCTATAAACAACCATCAATAATTTAATAAGAAATATTAAAATAAACATGCACTCATCAATGGCACATTTCAAAAACACAACCAATTTCAGAAATTGAGGTACAGGTCACTTAAACCGAGCTGCAACGAGCTCAAAAACATAGAAATCATTAAAAACAGATCAAAAACTGTACCTAAATCCCTTAGAAAGCCATGGCCGAATGTTAAAGGTTCGAAAACCCTTTCTTTGTTCAATTATTCGGTTGAAGATGATGAAAACATAATAAAAATATCATATGGCTTTATTTTAATAAGCATTATTCCATAATTTACCAAAATACCCATGTTTAATAACCAAATAAATTATGAAATTCAAGGTCCACTACTGTCCACTCAAATATGCAATGGTATAATTACCATGCAAGGACTCCCATTTATAAATCCATTATCAAATAAGTCATTTTACTAATGGTACACATAGTTTTCATTTTACGCAAATTAATCCTTTTTATCGAATTAACTATTTAATCGGTAAAATTTCTTTACGAAACTTTCACACAGTAATACTACCACACTGTAAACATTATTAAAAATATAAAAATAATATTTTTCCTCGGTTAAAGGGTCCCAAAACCACCTGTTCTGATCAGACTCGAAATTGGGCTGTTACATGATCCCAAAGAATAGCTCCCAAGGGTCGTGGTTAGGAGGGCCCGAATTGCATCAGCCAACTAAACTTGTTCTACGGCAGCCCAGTCGATGCAATGGCCCACAATTAAAGGTCAGGCCCAAAGTATTTGGAAAAGTTATTCTTAGGGCCCTCGGGAGAATTGCAGGAGAGGGTAACGAATTTCCGTGGTTGGACCCGCGGAAGATGACACTCTCTTCCTCTTCTTAGATGCAGGTACGGCAGTTTTCTCTCCTCGTGAAGATGACATGGTACCTACAATCAAAACCATTAATTCATCTTGAGGAATGATCAAAGTAAAATGAAGACAAATTTCAAATAAAAATCAAAATTTCAACCACAACTACTAATATTAACCAAACATAACCAAAATAATTATTTTGATAGCATAATTTCTTGGCATTATCATTGTAATGGCATGAGAATGGGCATAGTAATGGCATGTGTATGACAAAAGAGTGAGGCTTTCCGAACAACTCGATTTAACATGAAATGTATGAAAAATAATCTAATAATGTAGAAATAATGAACAAAATGGAAATAGTAAGAGAAAAATAAAGATTATTTTAAAAATAAACATTAAAAGTAAGTAAAATAGAGGTGAAAAGAGCAAACAAACGCTAAGGGAGAGAAATTGGGCGTCAAAAATAGAGTTGGAGGCGGCGCATGGGTGTGGCAGAGAGGCCGTGTGGAATTGCAGCTACTAGGGTTAGGGTTTTTAAGTGGGGAAGACAATAAATAGTGTAGGGTATTTATAGATTTTGGGGCACACGACTAGGTAACACACCCGTGTTCCCCAATTTTAGCCCATGTGATTCGCAAATTTTGAATTTGGGCGTGCTTGACAATTAGTACACGCCCGTGTTCCTGGGGCGTGTGGGTGCACAACACGGCCGTGTCTGGCGTTGTTCGCTTCTCCCACACTCGTGTATGAAGACCCACGCCCGTGTTAATCTAACAGGCTCGACCGTGGGTGCTAGACACGGGCGTGCTAAACACCAGTGCTATTTTAATAGGTTCGCCCACGGTTCTTCCACACGGGTGTGTCGCATGCCCGTGTTGTTTTGGCAGGCTCGACCATAGCCATGTCGCATGGTCGTGGCATTTTATCGTAGCCCGTGTTTGGGGAAATATTTGCCCTATTTTCACACGGCCCTAAGCACGCCCGTGTGCTTGGCCGTGTCTCTGTGGAAAACCTGTATTCAAGAGCTCCGTTAGTATGTTAGGTGTTGAAGACTAAATTTTAAAGAAGTTAATACAGTTAGCGCTCGGGTTGCCTCTCGAGAAGTGCTTATTTATAGTCTAAGCTTGACTTACCTCTCCCTTGAATGATCATGGTGGTTTGAGGAGTTTATTCTTGTAACATCCTGATTTTCGGATTTATTCGCGGTTTTCAATATTTTGTAAAGATTTTAAAATTTTGTATTTGGATGTGGAATTAATATTTTGAGTAGGTAAATGGGCTTATAGAAGGCCCATGTGTTGGCCAAAACGCGGTTGAATTTTTGAATTTTGGACTTAAAAGGTTAGGGGTTCTGGCTAAGTGGCCTTAAGTGGAGTGATGGGCAAATTTCATCACAAAAAGAGCCTTGGTAAAGTGGCCAGGGTGACGCCACTAGGCTCCTAAAAAGGTGGAGTGTGGAGCTTTGAGGGAGGCATGGGATCGATTCCCTGTGTTGACAAATAGATGCATTTATTTTTAAGTGCAGGAGGGGTAAGTGTTGGAGTCCAAGTGGATTCTGCTTGAGGAGAGTTTGGATTAGTCCAAACGCTTGGATTAAGGAGTGATAAGGGGAGAGATTTAAGGGATTAGGAGAGAGGATAGGAGTTGGCCGAATATTGGGAATTGAAGGGGGAAAAATCGGCAGAGGGTTATGAGGTTAGTATTTCGGCACCTAGGGTATTGAGTGGTGCCGTTCTTTTCTGCTCAGACATCACCAGGTTTTCTTTTCTCTCTTCTTCCTCTCTAGCCGAAACTACCACCTCCCCTATTCTTCTTTTTTCTATTTCTCTTCTTCAAAACCATTCATCAATTCTGCTGTTCATCAATACTTTTGCTGAAGTCACAAAAGCTGAAATCCTGTGATCACTGCTTGTGCCGATTTCTTCAAAGCCAGGTCCTTCTATGTTCTTTTTTTTATTAATCTACGATTATCTTTTCTTAATCCTAGATACCTGACGGCAATTCTACTTCAAGGTCATAGCCTCATATCGTCATCTCCTTCACCACCCAAAAGCCGAAAGTACCATTGGTTTAGGGGCTTATAGCCGAAAATTCAAAACTCTGGGAGTTGAGTTCTACCATCATTTGAAAGATAAATCTGCACCAGATTGCGTGGAGATCAAAAATGAGTAAGGGGTAAGTGTTCATCATCTCAGATCTGGTCATATTTTACAAAGTTAGGAAAAGCCGAAGTCCCTAAAATCTAGGGAGGCTGTCGATTTGGGCATGTGGCTCTAAGGGTTTTTAACTGACATTTTCTCTCAATGATTAGTGTCTTCTTAAGTGTTGGATTGAAAGCGTGGATCATTGGAACAATCAGATTCGGAGCTAGCTATCGATTTTGGCAAAAAGGTAAGGTTTCAAAGGCTTTTAGGGACATGGTTCGACCATGGATAAGTAGGTTGTGGGTTTAGTGATTATGGTTTGTAAATCAGAACTGTGCTAATCAATTGTAGGACATCAGAAGAGATCTCAGTAGCAGTCGTCGCGAATCAGGTGTGTACCGAACACCCTTTCTTAGTTCAATTCGGCAAAAGCCGAAATGCTGAAATTCCGGCATTTCATAGGCTTGAGGGTATGCGAATGCTCTCAAGACATAGAGTAATTGTTAGATCTAGAACCGCAAAGTGGTAAGTAAGTTCGTGTGACATTTTAGCGTACTTCGAAAAAAGGGGCCAGATGGGCCAAAACTGGGCCCAATGGGCTTACGGACCAATATGGGTAAAATATGGGCGAAGTAGCATGTTAGTTAGATGGTGGAACCAAATTGCATAAAACGGCTAAAAATTACTAAAATAACGTGTGTAGTTGCGTAAGTACGAAATTACCTCTAAAGAGCATAATTACTGAAATACCCCTAGGGTTTAAATTGGCTAAACTGCCTGATTGATTAATACTGTATTGTACATGATATGCTTTATTAATATCTGTTGCATGGGATTGGGGTATTGATGGAGGAAGTATTGAAAGTGGTTTATCCACGTACTGGAGGCTTTGCCTCAACTTACTGATATTTGAGCAGCGTTGCTGCAACTGTGGAGTGTAGGGCTGGGTGGGTTGAGATATTCCCCACATGGAGTGTAGAGCTGATACGGGGCAGTGTAGCGGTTCGTGGGTTGAGTAGTCTCCACAGTTGGTCTTGCATTGATTACTACTATTGTTACATATGTTACTGAACTGGGCCTATGGGCCACACTGTTATGTAAAAAGGGGCTAAGGCCTTGCTACTGTATTCTGAAAAGGGCTTCAGTCCACTGTGTACTGTTATCTGAATAGGGCTTAGGCCCAATGGGCTCGAGCTGATTTGGGCTTTGGATGGGTTTCTGTATACACTGATTTTTCCCAAACTCGCCCCTTCCTCTTCCATCCTTGCAGGTGAGCCCTAGTTGGTGGACTTGGAGCTGGGCAGGATTCAGAGTGGCCATGAAGATTGATTGCCGATTTTAAATAAGTTTAGCATTTAATTTGGATTATTTTTATTGTGCTTAAAGTTGTAATAAGGCTGCTCTTTTTAATTAATTTTATTTTGATGATTATTAAACTGGTTAGCACTAGGGTTCGTTTTATAAAAACTACTTGTTTTTAAAAGATCACGATGACGCTCAAAGTTTCCGCAAAGTAAATGTTTTTCCAAGAAAATAAATATTTTAAGCAAACGTTTTTCAACCTTAATCACTTTCTTAAGATGGACATAATCAAACGGTTTTCTCAAAATTATACGAGATGTTAGAGTGTGGCAATGATGGTGTGCATGTCTAGAATTGGATCCGAAGGGAGCTTGGTACTTAAGCAGTCTGACAGACTCACCACCTCTTCTTCCTGGTTTCCTACCTGGTGCACAGCTTCCGTTCACTTTAACTGACTTTTAAAAGTGTCTTTTACAACACCAACTAAAATTTTCCAAACTAAGTAATACGAAATGTTTTGAACGCTTCGATGTGGCGCATCAGATCCGGTCATAACGTCTAGGCAGGGTTTGGGGTGTTACATTTAGTGGTATCAGAGCCTGGTTGCAACAACTCGGCTGTGGATCGGGTCCGAAAATCTTTAAAAAAAAGAGAAAAAAAAGTTTTTTTCTATAGGTTTTTCAAAGATGTTCAAAGTTTTTTTATTGAACGAGGTTAAATCAATAGTTTTAAAATAAAAGTGTTTTCTAATGAAATCTTTTTATTTTCGGTAAACAAAAACATGGGTTTTTATGGACTGATAAAGAAGTGGCACACTGAATCCCCGGCACCAAGTCTGTAAGTGTTCTTTTTCTGCTTTAAATATTTATTTGGAACTGGACTGGAAATAATACTGTAGATAGTACTGAGCCTTAGAGATAGTGCTATTGATAATGTAGTATTAGGGCTACAAAATTGGGACCGTAGCTAAATTGTGATTGCGCGAAAATAACTCTGAAACTCTATCTGTTCATAAGACATTCTGTAATAAACAGTGAAACCAGCAAACTAATGTCATAAAATTCGTAATCAGATAAATCGTTATGAGTACAAGGGCTACTCGAGGAAGAGGCCGTGGTCGAGGCCGAGGTAGCACTCAAGCTGGATCAGCGTCATCTAAACACATGCCAGCTGGCGAGGCACGTCCACCACCGGTTAATGAAAATGGGCCGTATGACCGGGCCGTAGGGAATGACGCTTTGTCTCAGGCCATGTTGAGGGTTTTGGAAAGGGTGGCCGGAGCTAACATCGGGCCCATGAATAGGGGGTCCATTTCTGAACGACTTCGGGCCAATGGAGCTGAGATTTTTAGAGGCGTATCTGGAGTGGCCCCAAATGTGGCTGAGTACTGGTTGGAAGCCACAGAGCGGATCATGGATGACCTGGACTGCTCAGTAGAACAGAAGTTGAAAGGGGCGGTGTCGTTGCTGCGGGATGAAGCATATCAGTGGTGGATTACTGTGAGAGAGGGTACCCCAGATGAGAGGGTAACATGGGAGCTGTTTAAACAGACCTTTAAGGCAAAATATGTTGGAGCTAGCTATGTGGACGCACGCAGAAAGGAGTTCTTGAATCTGACTCAGGGAAATAAGACCATTGCTGAATATGAGGCAGAGTTTCTACGATTGAGTCGGTATGCTAATGGTATCGTTTCCACCGAATACGAGCGCAACGTTCGTTTTGAGGATGGTCTCAGAGATGAGTTAAGGGTGCTCATTGCTCCGTAGAGAGAGCGAGATTTTTCTGCACTGGTAGAGAAGGCTAAGATAGTCGAGGAGGTGAAACAAACCGAACGGAAGAATCGTGATAGGGATCGGAATCGGTTCAGGAGGGATGCTGGACCAGCGGGTGCTGCAAATCGAAATGTTAAGAGAGCTAGGATAGAGGAACCGATTCGAGCAGTTCCGGTGAACACAGGTAGACCGCAAGCATGTGGGGATTGCGGCAGAACGCATCAAGGAGAGTGCTGGAAGCATTCTGGGGCTTGTATTCGTTGTGAGTCTAAGGAGCATAGGATTAAGGATTGTCCTAGGAGGGCCACTCAGGCTCAGGTGGTCGAACAAGGGGCTGTGCGACCGGCTCAACCTGTGAGGGATGGACCGCCGCTGCCAAGAGGTCGTGGACAAGGTCACGGTGATAATGGCCGTGGACGTGGGGCACCCGGCAGGGGTATTGGTAACGCGGATGCTCGTCAGCCAGCTTTGGTGTATGCTGCTCGTCGTCGCGAGGAGGGTGACGCACCTGATGTCATAATTGGTACGTTTTTATCTATGGTGTACCTTATATTGCTCTGATTGATGTGGGATCAACCCATTCATATGTGGCATATAACATTTCTGGGGCACTGGGTGTGCACTTCGAGGAGACTGTATGTGGGGTGTCTGTGATAAGTCCTTTAGGTCATTCGGTTAAGGTAGAGAAACTCTTCAATGAGGTGCCTCTGGAGATTCAAGGCGGGGTTTTCTGTGGGGATTTGTTGGAGTTACCGCTTGAAGAATTTGATTTGATACTAGGGATGGATTGGTTGACCAAGCATAAGGCAACTTTGGATTGTGCAGCTAAGAGGATGGTGTTAAGGACTGTCAATGATGAAGAGGTAATGATTATTGAAGAATGAAGGGATTACTTATCCAATGTAGTATCGGCGTTGAGGGCTGAGAAACTGATGCGCAAGGGATGCGAGGCATATCTGGCTTTGGTAAGCCAAGCTGAAACGGAGGATCTGACCGTGGAGACCATCAGAACTATTAGGGAATTCCGGGATGTTTTTCCGGAAGAGCTTCCTGGATTACCTCCGAATCGGGAAGTTGAGTTTGGAATCGATTTGTTGCCTGGAACAGCTCCAGTATCTATTGCACCCTATAGGATGGCACCAAAGGTGTTAGTGGAACTGAAGGCTCAAATTCAAGAGTTGTTAGATAAAGGCTTCATTAGGCCTAGTGTGTCTCCTTGGGGAGCACCGGTCCTGTTTGTGAAGAAAAAGGACGGAACAATGCGCGTGTGCATCGATTATCGCCAGTTGAACAAACTGACGATTAAGAATAAGTATCCACTACCAAGGATTGACGATCTGTTCGATCAACTGAGGGGAGCTTCGGTATTCTCCAAAATCGATCTTCGTTCTGGATACCATCAGCTAAGGGTAAAAGAAGGGGATATTCATAGGGCAGCATTCCGAACTCGATATGGACATTATGAGTTTGTGGTCATGCCGTTTGGGCTGACGAACGTACCTATAGCTTTTATGGATCTGATGAATCGAGTATTCCAACCTTACTTGGATCGGTTCGTAGTCGTCTTTATCGACGATATCCTGGTATACTCTGAAACGGAGGCGAAGCATGATGAGCATCTCCGTATTGTGCTGCAAGTGTTAAGGGAAAAGGAGCTCTATGCGAAATTCAGCAAGTGTGAATTCTGGTTGAAGGAGGTAACCTTCCTAAGGCATGTGGTCTCTGTCAAGGGGATTAAGGTGGGTCCTCGTAAAATTGAAGCGATTCTGGAATGGAAGCCACCTAGGTTAGTATCAGAAATTAAGAGTTTCCTAGGGTTGGCAGGTTACTACAGAAGGTTTGTGGAAGGTTTCTCGGTGATGGCGGCACCCTTGACAAAACTCATAAGGAAAGGAGTACCATTTGTCTGGACCGAGATACAGTAAAAAGCTTTTGATCGGTTGAAAAAGGTATTGACCGAAGCGCCAGTGTTGATTCAACCGGTGTCTGGGAAGGACTTTACTGTATATAGCGATGCGTCGCATGTGGGGTTAGGTTGCGTACTGATGCAAGAGGGCAAGGTGGTCGCTTATGCATCGCGACAGCTTAAGGCTCATGAGGTGAATTACCCTACGCATGATTTGTAGCTAGCAGCGGTGATTTTTGCATTAAAAATTTGGAGACATTACTTATATGGGGAGAAGTGCGTTATATACACAGATCATAAGAGCTTAAAGTATTTCTTGACTCAAAAGGAGTTGAATCTTAGGCAACGAAGATGGGTGGAGTTGCTTAAAGACTACGACTGTTCGATAGAGTACCACCCAGGAAAGGCTAATGTGGTGGCAGATGCGTTGAGTCAAAGGGTTGTTACTGATTTGAGAGCCTTGTTCGCACGATTAAGTCTGTACGACGATGGAAGCTTGTTGGCAGAACTGCAAGTAAGGCCTACTTGGACTGAGCAGATTAAGGAAAAACAGTTGAAGGACAATTCATTAGCTCTTCGGTTCCAGCAAGTTAAGAGTGGTGAGAACGAGGATTTTGGGTTGAACACTGAAGGAGTTCTGTGCTTTCGTGGAAAGGTTTGTATTCCAAAGGACCCTGAATTAAGGTAGTTAATTCTAAAAGAGGCTCATGGTGGACTCTGTTCCATGCATCTTGGGGGGAATAAGTTATATCGAGACTTGCGAGAGGTGTACTGGTGTCCCGGATTAAAAAGAGAGGTGACTGAATTTGTTGGGAAATGTCTGACGTTGCCAGCAGGTTAAGGCTGAGCACCAATTGCCTTCGGGATTACTGCAACCTGTGAAAATTCTGCTATGGAAGAGGGAAAGAGTAACAATGGACTTTGTGAGTGGGTTACCTTTGACACCCACCAAGAAAGATTCGGTGTGGGTAGTTGTGGATAGGTTAACAAAATCTGCTCATTTCATACCTGTTCTACCGACTACTCACTCCAAAAGTTGGCCAAGTTATATGTGGCGGAGGTAGTGCGACTGCATAGGGTGCCAGTTTTGATAATATCTGATCGAAACCCTAGGTTACCGTCTCGATTTTGACGGAAGTTGCAAGAAGCATTGGGTACACGATTGGATTTTAGCACCGCTTTTCACCCACAGAAAGATGGACAGTCAGAAAGGGTTATTCAGGTTCTGGAAGATATGTTGAGAGGTTGTATCATTGATTTTCGTGGAAGTTGGGAGGACTACTTGCCATTGGCGGAGTTTGCTTACAATAACAGCTATCAAGCAAGTATTCAGATGGCACCATATGAAGCACTCTATGGGCGAAGATGTCGTACGCCGACGTGTTGGACAGAGTTGGGTGAACGACGAGTGCTTGGACCAGAATTGGTGGCAGACACTGAAAGCAAGGTTAGGCTGATAAGGGATCGGTTAAAGGAGGCATCGGATAGACAGAAGTCATATGCGGATCTAAAGCGCAAAGAGATTGAGTTCGCTGTTGGGGATATGGTTTTCTTGAAGGTTTCCCCTTGGAAGAAAATTTTGACATTTGGTAAGAAGGGTAAGTTGAGCCCACGGTTTATTGGGCCTTACCAAATTGTTAAGCGGGTTGGACCAGTGGCTTATCAGCTAGAGTTACCACCAGAACTACATCGTATCCACGACATTTTTCATGTATCCATGCTGAGGAGGTATTGATCTGACCCAACTCATATCATACCAGTTGCAGAAATCGAAGTACAGTTAGATTTAACCTTCGAAGAGGAACCTGTGCAAATACTTGATCGTGACGTCAAGGTGTTGAGAAGGAAATCAGTTCCACTAGTGAAAGTACTTTGGAGGAACCATGGCAAAGAAGAAGCTACTTGGGAGACTGAGGAGGCAATGCGTCAACAGTACCCTCAACTGTTCTAATAAGGTAAAATTTCGAGGTCGAAATTTCTTTAAAGAGGGTAGAGTTGTAACATCCTGATTTTCGGATTTATTCGCGGTTTTCAATATTTTGTAAAGATTTTAAAATTTTGTATTTGGATGTGGAATTAATATTTTGAGTAGGTAAATGGGCTTATAGAAGGCCCATGTGTTGGCCAAAATGCGGTTGAATTTTTGAATTTTGCACTTAAAAGGTTAGGGGTTCTGGCTAAGTGGCCTTAAGTGGAGTGATGGGCAAATTGCATCACAAAAAGAGCCTTGGTAAAGTGGCCAGGGTGACGCCACTAAGCTCCTAAAAAGGTGGCGTGTGGAGCTTTGAGGGAGGCATGGGATCGATTCCCTGTGTTGACAAATAGATGCATTTATTTTTAAGTGCAGGAGGGGTAAGTGTTGGAGTCCAAGTCGATTCTGCTTGAGGAGAGTTTGGATTAGTCCAAACGCTTGGATTAAGGAGTGATAAGGGGAGAGATTTAAGGGATTAGGAGAGAGGATAGGAGTTGGCCGAATATTGGGAATTGAAGGGGGAAAAATCGGCAGAGGGTTATGAGGTTAGTATTTCGGCACCTAGGGTATTGAGTGGTGCCGTTCTTTTCTGCTCAGACATCACCAGGTTTTCTTTTCTCTCTTCTTCCTCTCTAGCCGAAACTACCACCTCCCCTATTCTTCTTTTTTTTTATTTCTCTTCTTCAAAACCATTCATCAATTCTGCTGTTCATCAATACTTTTGCCGAAGTCGCAAAACCCGAAATCCTGTGATCACTGCTTGTGCCGATTTCTTCAAAGCCAGGTCCTTCTATGTTCTTTTTTTTATTAATCTACGATTATCTTTTCTTAATCCTAGATACCTGACGGCAATTCTACTTCAAGGTCATAGCCTCATATTGTCATCTCTTTCACCACCCAAAAGCCAAAAGTACCATTGGTTTAGGGGCTTATAGCCGAAACTTCAAAACTCCGGGAGTCGAGTTCTACCATCGTTTGAAAGATAAATCTACACCAGATTGCGTGGAGATCAAAAAGGAGTAAGGGGTAAGTGTTCATCATCTCAGATCTGGTCATATTTTACAAAGTTAGGAAAAGCCGAAGTCCCTAAAATCTAGGGAGGCTGTCGATTTGGGCATGTGGCTCTAAGGGTTTTTAACTGACGTTTTCTGTCAATGATTAGTGTCTTCTTGAGTGTCGGATTGAAAGCGTGGATCATTGGAACAATCGGATTCGGAGCTAGCTATCGATTTTGGCAAAAAGGTAAGGTTTCAAAGGCTTTTAGGGATATGGTTCGATCGTGGATAAGTAGGTTGTGGGTTTAGTGATTATGGTTTGTAAATAAGAACTGTGCTAATCAATTGTAGGACATCGGAAGAGATCTCAGTAGCAGTCGTCACGAATCAGGTGTGTACCGAACACCCTTTCTTAGTTCAATTCGGCAAAAGCCGAAATGCCGAACTTCCAGCATTTCATAGGCTTGTGGGTATGCGAATGCTCTCAAGACATAGAGTAATTGTTAGATCTAGCACCGCAAAGTGTTAAGCAAGTTCGTGTGACATTTTAGCGTACTTCGGAAAAAGGGGCCAGATGGGCCAAAACTGGGCCCAATGGGCTTACGGACCAATATGGGTAAAATATGGGCAAAGTAGCATGTTAGTTAGATGGTGGAACCAAATTGCATAAAACGGCTAAAAATTACTGAAATAACGTGTGTAGTTGCGTAAGTACGAAATTACCCCTAAAGAGCATAATTATCGAAATACCCCTAGGGTTTAAATTGGCTAAACTGCCTGATTGATTAATATTGTATTGTACATGATATGCTTTATTAATATCTGTTGCATGGGATTGGGGTATTGATGGAGGAAGTATTGAAAGTGGTTCATCCACGTACTGGAGGCTTTGCCTCAACTTACTGATATTTGAGCAGCGTTGCTGCAACTGCGGAGTGTAGGGCTGGGTGGGTTGAGATATTCCCCACATGGAGTGTAGGGCTGGTACGGGGCAGTGTAGCGGTTGGTGGGTTGAGTAGTCTCCCCAGTTGGGCTTGCATTCAATACTACTATTGTTACATATGTTACTGAACTGGGCCTATGGGCCACACTGTTATGTAAAAAGGGGCTAAGGCCTGTTATCTGAAAAGGGCTTCGGTCCACTGTGTACTGTTATCTGAATAGGGCTTAGGCCCAATGGGCTCGAGCTGATTTGGGCTTTGGATGGGTTTCTGTATACACTGAGTTTTCCCAAACTCACCCCTTCCTCTTCCATCCTTGCAGGTGAGCCCTAGTTGGTGGACTTGGAGCTGGGCGGGATTTAGAGTGGCCATGAAGATTGATTGCCGATTTTAAATAAGTTTAGCATTTAATTTGGATTATTTTTATTGTGCTTAAAGTTGTAATAAGGCTGCTCTTTTTAATTAATTTTATTTTGGGGATTATTAAACTGGTTAGCACTAGGGTTCGTTTTATAAAAACTACTTGTTTTTAAAAGATCATGTTGACGCGCAAAGTTTCCGCAAAGTAAATGTTTTTCCAAGAAAATAAATATTTTAAGCAAACGTTTTTCAACCTTAATCACTTTCTTAAGATGGACATAATCAAATGGTTTTCTCAAAATTATACGAGATGTTAGAGTGTGGTAATGGTGGTGTGCATGTCTAGGATTGGATCCGAAGGGAGCTTGGTACTTAAGCAGTCCGACAGACTCACCTCCTCTTCTTCCTGGTTTCCTACCTGGTGCACAGCTTCCGTTCACTTTAACCGACTTTTAAAAGTGTCTTTTACAAGACCAACTAAAATTTTCCAAACTAAGTAATACAGAATGTTTTGAACGCTTCGATGTGGCGCATCAGATTAGGTCATAATGTTTAGGCTGGGTTTGGGGTGTTACAATTCTCCTCATTCCTACTATCAATCTCATCAAAATAAGGTTTTAAACAGGTGTTGTTTACCTTAAAACTGCCAAAATTGGGATAACTCACCTCGACCGTACCGAATGGGAAAATGCTGAGTACCGTAAGAGGGACTTCTTCATTCGGTGTGGTAGTGACAATGTGAGGATCTACAGCTTCTAATAAGACTTTATCTCCACCCTTAAGTTGATGTGAGAAGGTGTTGAGCTTGTTCCGGCGCAGTTCTAGTTTATCATATGTTCTTGGTTTACGCGTCTGCCATTCATCTAGCTCCCCGATTTGTAGTCTTCATTCTTCATGAATAGGTCCTCTACCATTGCTTAAGAATGGCTCATGTACTTCCTTCAGACTCATTTCCTGCAACGTAGGTGGCACCATATTGTCAATTTTAGTAGAATGGGTTAAACGATCACCTTCAATTTTTGATGTGTCACCAGAATTTCGAGCTTGAAGGGTGATTGTTTTGTCTCCAACATGGAGTGTGAGTTCACCTGTGCCAACATCAATGATCGTTTTAGCAGTTTCTTAAAAAAGGCCTTCCTAGAATTAAAGGAGTGTTGCTATCTTCCTCTATGTCTAGAATAATGAAGTCAACGGGAAATATAAATTTATCAATTTTAATTAGCACATCTTCAATAATACCCCTAGGGAATCTTATAGTTTTATCTGCTAATTGAATGCTCATCCTAGTCTGTTTGGGTTTCTCGAGGCCTAGTTGCTTAAACAATTTGTAAGGCATGACGTTGATACTAGCCCCTAAATCAACTAATGCATTATTAACATCTAAACTACCAATTAAGCAAGGAGTCGCAAAACTCCCAGGATCTTTTAATTTGTTCGGTAGCTTATTTTACAGAATAGCTAAGCACACTGCGTTTAGCTCCACATGCGACGCCTCGTCCAACTTCCGCTTATTTGCTAAAAGCTCCTTTAAAAATTTCATTATGTTTGGCATCTACGATAGAGCTTCAATAAACAGTAAGTTAATATGTATTTTTGTTAAGAGTTTAAAGAATTTACCAAATTGTTCATCTGAGTGGTCTTTTCTTGTCGCGTTGGGGTATGGCACATGAGGTTTATATTTGAATTCACTGATTTTTTTTATGACCTACCGCACCTAGACCTTTGCTTACCACAGTTTCTTGCCTCGGTTCTGGTTCAGGCTCAACGGCTCTTTCGTAATCTTAAATATTAATTGCGTTGAGCTATTCCCTTGGGTTGGGTTTAGTATTACCTGGCAAACTACCTTGTGGTCATTCGGAGATTAGTTTGGAAAGCTGGCCTATCTGAGTTTCGAGCCCTTGGATCGATACTGGTTGATTTTTAAGTGCTATCTTGGTGTTCTGGAAACGAGTTTCTAACACCGATATAAACTTTGATAGCATCTCTTCAAGGTTTGGCTTCTTTTCTTGTTGGTAGGGTGGTTGTTGAAAACCCGGAAGATGTTGTGGTCTTTGATTTCCTAGACCGCCCCATGAGAAATTGGGGTGGTTCCTCCAACTTGCATTGTAAGTGTTACTATATGGGTTATTCTGGGATCGAGAGTTATTGTTGCCCATATATTGGACTTGTTCCTCCTCGATTCTAGTGTTGAAGGGTTGATACTCTTTGCATGCTCCTCCTCCATTCGTCTCGCACCTCATTACTAGATGTACCTGAGTTGAACCAAGTAAACCATCAATCTTTTTTAGTTAGAAGTTCTACTGATTTGACAGCATAGTAACTGAATCGACATTATAAATGCCTGCTGTTTTTGTTGGCTTAGTCTTCATGACTTGCCATTGATACTTATTCAGTGACATCTCCTCTGTAAACTCATAGGCATCTTTAGGTGTTTTATTATTGATGGTTCTGCCAGTAGCTGCGTCAACCATTTGTCGAGTCGATAGATTCAGGCCATTATGGAACGTTTGAACCTGTAGCCAAAGCGGTAACCCATGGTGAGGGCACCTTCTCGGGAAGTCTTTATATCTCTCCCATGCATCGTAAAGAGTTTCTAAGTCCATCTACACAAACGAAGAGATATCATTACGTAATTTAGCATTTTTAGCTGGCGGAAAATATCTTAATAGAAATTTTTCGGTCATTTGTTCCCAATTAGTGATTGACCCTCGTGGTAATGAGTTCAACCACTGTTTAGCTTTATTTCTCAATGAAAAATGGAATAACCGAAGAGGAATGGCATCATCAGAAACACCATTAATTTTAAATGTATCGCATAGTTCCAAGAAGTTTGCTAAGTGAGCGTTGGGATCCTCATCCTGCAAACCATCAAACTGAACAAATTGTTGTATCATTTGAATAGTGTTAAGTTTTAGTTCAAAAGTATTTGCAGCTATAGCAGGTCTAACTATGCTTGATTTTGTTCCTGTTAAAGAAGGTTTAGCATAATCATACATAATGCGTGGAGTAGGATTTTGATTAACCGCAATTGCAGTAGGCAGCTGATTGTCTTGGTTTTCAGCCATCTCTTTATTTGGGGGTTGAGTATCGTCCTCTTGCTCGTCCTCTGTGTATCTTAAGCTTCGCGTTATTTCTCTTTGATGTCTGCAAACAGTGCAATCGATTTCTTCGTCAAAAAGTAGTGGTCCTGACGGGTTTCTTCTAGTCATAAACTATAAAAATCTGCCAAGAGAAAGAAAAAATAGAGTAATAAATAATAATAATAAATAGAATAAAATTAAATTGCAAGAAAAATAAATGGCTAAAGTAATAAAAATTGAGTGTTCCTAATATCTTAGTTCCCCGGCAACGACACCGAAAACTTGATCGCGTGATTTTGTGATAGGTTTTAAATATTTATAATTAATCGTTCTTGAAACTAACTATTATCACGATGTAGGCAAGTGTACCTATTGAATAGTAGTATAGTTTTAGAAAGACCAGATTGTCGAACCCAAAGGAACTAAAAGCACTAGTAATGACAGTCTTTTTATTATCTAGCCTAAGAATAAAGAGGTTTTGTTTTAACTAACTAATTATCTAAACTAAGAATTCACAGAGAATAGAATTGGGGAATTGTTTTTGGGAAAATCGATTGAATTAAGACAATACCTAAGGAAAAAATCCACCTAGACTGTACTTGTTATTCTAGCTCCGAATCGGACGATTTATTCATTTAACTTGTTTCGTAGAGATCCCTAAGTTATGTTATTATCCCTATTCAAGACTAATAACGTCTAATCCCTAGATTGAATAATTGAGACCTTTCTCTAATTAACACCCTAGGGTTGCATTAACTTGATCTATGGATCCCCTTATTAGGTTTCACCCTAATCCGGCAAAATTTTGTCACCCTATGTCAAGGTGCGCAAATAACTCCCTTAATTATGACAAATGTACTCTTAGACAGGGTCTATTCCTCCTCCGAATAAAAGCTTATATTGAATCAGTATCCTGGGATATCAAAACAAGAATTAAGAACATATAATTAAGAACAAGTTAAATATTTATCATACAATTCAGAAAATAATAACAAGATTCGTCTTAGGTTTCATTCCCCTTAGTTATTTAAGGGTTTTAGTTCATAACTAAATAAGAAAACATCTCAGAATAATAAAGAATACAAAACATAAAGAAAACCCAAAACTCCTAAAGGGGAAATTGAGGAGAGATCTTCAATCTTGATGGTGAATCCGGCTTCTGAGATGGATCAATCGGCTTCCTTGGAGTAATTCCTTACTCCCTATTCTCTGTCTCCTTTCTTCCTCCTCTAGGGTGTATTTATAGGCTCTGGAATGCCTAAGAGCCCTCAAAATTAGCCTTTTCTGAATTGGACTCAGCTTGGGCTCGGCAAGGACACGCCTGTGTGACACGCTCGTGTTTGATTGCTTCAGGCCGTGCTCAAGCCTGCCAAATTGACACGACCATGTGGTATGTCCGTCTGAGGAGGTCCAGGCCGTGTTGATTTCGTACTTTGGCCCATTTTCTCCGTTTTTGGCCCGTTTCTCATTCCTTTCTCACTCCTATGCTCTCCTAAGTATAAAACATGAAATTAAAGCATTAGGAGCATCGAATTCACCAATTCTAATGGGAAATCATCCATAAAATGTGTTAAACATGGGGTAAAAATATGTATAAATTACGGTTTATCAAATACCCGACATTTCTCTTCATACAAATGGTGTCTCCAAATCTTCAGTGCGAACACTACAGCCGATAACTCCATATCATGGGTCGGATAATTTCTCTCGTGTGGTTTTAGCTGTCCTGAGGCATAGGCTACAAGCTTGCTTTCTTGCATGAGCACACACCGTAAACCATTTAAGGAGGTGTCGCTATAAATTACAAACTCCTTGCCCGATTCTGGTTGCACTACACCAGGGCTTCCGTTAACAAAGCCTTTAATCTCTCAAAACTTTGCTGACACTATTCTGTCCATTCAAACTTGACATTTTTTTGCAGTAGTCTAGTCATCAGAGTAGCTATCATAGAAAATCCATTTACAAACCGTCTGTGGTATCCGGCTAAACCCAAAAAGCTTCAAACCTCTATTACATTCCTCGGTAGTTTCCATTCCACAAGAGCAGAGATCTTATTTGGATCAACTCGGATTCCATCACCGACATAATATGTCCTAGAAACTCAACCTTTTTGAGCCAAAACTCGCTCTTACTAAACTTGGCATAATGTTGCTTATCCCTCAATGTCTGTAACACAGTTCTCAAATGCTCCGCATGCTCACTCTCATCGCACGAATAAATCAATATGTCATCGATAAAAACAATGACGAACCTGTCGAAGTACGGTCAGAAGATGCGATTCATCAAATCCATAAATACCGCAGGGGCATTTGTTAATCCAAAAGGCATAACAAGAAACTCATAATGCCCATATCTCGTTTGAAAAGCAGTCTTCGCTACATCTTGTTCCTTGACTCTTAACTGGTAGTAACCTAACCTCAAATCTATTTTAAAAAATACAGTGGCTCCTCTCAATTGATTAGAGAGATCATCGATCCTTGACAAGGGATACTTGTTCTTTATTGTTACTTTGTTAAGCTGTCTATAGTCGATACATAACCTCATCGACCCGTCTTTCATTTTCACAAAAAGTAATAGAGTACCCATGGTAAAAAACTCGGTCTAGCAAAACCCTTATCTGTTAATTCTTACAACTATACTTTCAACTCTTTCAACTCAGTGGGGGCCATTCTATACGGTGCAATCGAGATTGGTGTCGTGCCAGGAACTAACTCGATACCAAACTCAACTTTTCTCTTTGGAGGTAGTCCGGACAACTCTTCCGGAAAAACATATATAAACTCACAAACTACTGGTACTGATTCAATCTTCGACTCGGATACTTGAGTATTCAGTACAAAAACTAGATAAGCCTCATACAATTTTCTCCAATATTTTTCAGCAGTTAAAGACGATATTACCATAGGTGATTTATCCAAGTCACCTAGTCCAACCCGAAGAATAACCCTATCTTCACACTTTAACTCAATAATTTTCTTCCCACAGTCCACTACAACATTATGAGAGGTCAACCAATCCATCCCGAGGATTACATCAAACTCATTGATCGGCAATAACAATAAATTAGCCGGAAAACAATTACTTCTAATTGTCAAAGGACAATTCCTACATACTTGGTCAACTAGCACATGTCTGCCTAAAGGGTTGGATACTTTTATCACAAACTTAGTGTGTGACAGCCCTAAATTGACCCTAGTCGGAAAGTGGTTTCGGGACCGCTAAACCGAGTCACCGAAGTATTTGAGTATAATATTTATTGTCTAAAATATGTGAATATGAGTGTGTGAAAGTTTTAAGCTTCGATTTAGTCAATTGCATGTGAATTTAGTTAATAGGACTTATGTGTGACACTTTTGAAATGTGATAGGTTAATCTATAAGGATCTATTAGTGCATGTTATGAAAATAATGGGTTTGCATGTCAAATTTCCACCTAAGACAAGTAGTGGCCGGCCATGATGGGTTATATACATGCAATATGTATTAATTATTAGTTAGTAGCTTTATATTTTATAACATAAATAAATAAAAAAGGAAAAAGTAATTGAAATAAGGAAATGAAGGGTGATGAAAACAAAGCTTGAGTTTCTTTCTTCTTGGCCGAATGTAAAGAGGAAGATGGGAGAAAGGCATTCAGTCATCTTAAGTTAGCATTAAGGTAAGAAGTTATGTTAATTCTTGAAATTTTGGTTAATCTTGAATGAGGTATCAAGTTATTTTAGTAACCCATGTTGAATTTTTTATTGTGGGAATGAGTAGGGCTTTCGGCTATGGTAATTAATAAGGGTGATGGTTGTTGTTTCATGATAAATTTAGATGAACAATGGTAGATGAGTGTTTGAACTATACAAATGAGCATATGTGAGCATTGGGTGCTAAGGGAAAAGAATCGGCTACCTTATTATGTACCAAGACCGAATGTGAATTTGATTATGTTTGAGTAATTTATGTACTTAAAATTGATGTAGTATAAGTTACCATGTTCTTGCCGAAAATGTAATTGATAAAGGAGGAGTTTGTTATTGAACGTTAGGCTAAGTCCCTAGTGGATGGATGAATTGATAATAATTGTGTATAAAGATTTGCTTTACTATGTCTTTGTTAACAAGATGAGAAATGAGTTAAGATGGTCTTAGTGTACCGATTAGGACCTAAGGAGTTGAGCTTATTGATAGTATAGATTTCTAATGCACCTATGGTAATGGCCGAACATGTAGTTGTTTAATGTTTGAACAAGTGCCGTTTAGGTGTTCTAAATTGTCTAAATTAGATGTTAATCATCTAAGGGTTCGGCATTGTGCATTCTTGTTAAGAGTTTGATTTGAAATCATGAGGTTTTGTTGACTTGTGTTTAAATGGCATTCGGACATGGTCTATGAGTGTTTGCAAATCCGGTTTAAGTGCATAGGTGCTAAATACTTTGTATTGGGAATTTTGATGTATGAGTAGTAAATTGATTCAAATGAATTGGTTCTAAAATGTATATGAATGCCGTATGATTGTGTTTGATTGGGGAGTAAATTGTTTGATTTAGCTCAAGAGCTTAGAGGATCAAAGTTGGATAAGGGAAAGGAAAAAGTGATTGAATAGCCGTTGAAATCATTCGACAACATCCGAGGTAAGTTTTCGAGTAATGAAACTTAGTTTATGATTTGATTAAGTCATGACATATAAGCATAACAAATAAACGGTGATATAATTATTCTACTTGAATTGTATATTGAGGTGATTAGTTTATACCTATGACGGGTAGCCGAATGTGTATAGAGATCATGTTATAAAGCAAATCAAAATCATGCTCTTTGTATGTGGCTATTGAGCCGAAAATGGTAATGGTTGATAAGCGTCTTGTGTTTGAATTCTAGTTATGATAATGAAATATGGATGTGTCATGATTTATTGGTATATGTGCTTGATTATTCGGATGATATCCGGGCTAAGTCCCGAAGGCATTTGTGCAAGTTACTATATCCGGGCTAAGTCCCGAAGGCATTTGTGCGAGTTGCTATATCCGGCTAAATCCCGAAGATACTTGGGTTTGGAAACGAGCGATCTTGCTGTAATAATTTCAATTAATACGCTCATAAAATACAAACGATAAGGTATGTTTCGTATATGCATCGGAAAGGTTGATTCCTTTCAAATAGTACTCGCTCAATTGATTAACGAGCTTCCGGCCTCTAGTTAGGTTTGATACCCTGTGTATGAATATATTGGTTGAAGCGTGAAGAAATTATGATTTTGAGAATGTGCATATATGAAATTATTCATTTAGTCATATGAACGCTATACTTTAGTCGTAAATAATTTCGTTACTCAAAACTTACTAAGCATTAAATGCTTATTCCGTTTCTTTAATTCTCTGTTTTATAGATTTTTGTTCGTCAGCTATCGGACTCGGGATTGTCGAAGTCGAAGTCATCCACACTATCTAAGCCCTTTTGGTACTCTTTTAGTTAAACGTTGATAATGGCATGTATAGGACTAACCTTTGTTGTTAATCAAGTACCTTTGGTAATGTGTATATATTCAGATAGCCATGCGAAAATGGCTTAAATATTTTGAGCATAGTATTAAAATCATTTTGTATATATATGGTTATTGAGAGGTGTGGAAATGCTTGGCAATGATTAGCCATTGGAATGGTTAATCACGATCATATTTGGTGCTATGTATGTCAAATGGCTAGTTGAATCATGGAAACTATGAAATAGGTGAAATTTACCTTAAAATAGATGCTGACAGCAGCAGTGATGTGAGTTTGAAAATTCACTAAAAATAGTAGGAATGTAATTAAATAATGAATAAATTATGTAATATAACCTTGATGAGTCTATTTTCATATGGAAGAAGCGAAAAGACCATATGAGCCGTATTTTATGAGATGTTTAAGTTTTCGTGAAACATGGCCAGAACGGTTACTGGATCCCCTGTTCTGACTTTGGAAATTTACCATAAATTAACAAGAAATAATTAGAAGTCATTATTTATATGTACAGATTCCTTTTTGAGTCTAGTTTCATTAGAAAGAAACGGCATATGTATTGAATCCCTGTACAGGGAGATATCTAAGTCGTAATGCATGAAGGTCAGAGTAGTCGAACCCTGAAACAGGGGATACTTTAACTAATAAAATGTACTAATTGGTCCGACCAAAAATTCTAGAAAACAATATATAGATGGATATATGAGTCTAGTTTCAGGGAAAATTTACGGAATCAGTTTTCAAGTTTTGGAACTCGAGATATGATTTTTAAGGTGACAGTGACGCAGTTAGCCAGCTTGTCTGAAAATTTTAAAATGAACTGTGTAAATAAATGAATTAAGTTCGTTAACACCTCGTGTTCGACTCCGGCAACGGTCTCGGGTGCGGGGCATTACATAGTGGACTCTACTATCATATTTATGCGGGATATCAAATCCATACAAATATAAGAGTGGGAAGACCCCGGATCAATCAAAGCAACAACAGATATATCGTGAATAGAATATGTACCCGTGATCACGTCAGGAAACTCTCCCTGTTCACGGGCACGGATAGCATAAGTCATCGCAGGCGCTCTGCCCTCGGACCTCCCACTGTATCTCAAGTCACACCTCCGCTGCTAGCTCCACTGGCCAGTTTCTTTTGTGGTCTGCCTCTCAAAGGAGCACTACTCGCCCTCACATATTGCTTTTTCTCCTTGTCATCAATTTCGGGGCAATCTCGGATAAAGTGGTTTAATGATCCACACCTAAAACAACCTCTTTCATTCACTCGACACTCGCTGAAACGAAATCTACCACACTGTGGACACTCTAGTCTATTTGGTCGGGTGTTGCTGACTCTCGCGACAGAAGTGGTTTGAGGTATCGATGTTGTGTTTTCTGCTTGTTCTTGTTTCTACTTGGAAATCCCACTGAAGCATTCGACTGGGTAGTAAATTCTTTGGATCTCTTAGATGAGGACTGATGTGCTTCCCCCATCTGTCTTTTCCTTAAGTCCCGCGACTCAATGGCCACTTTCCTCCTCTCTTTCACCAGCTTCTCCGCCTTGTACGCTCTCTCGACAAGTACCACAAATTCTTTTATTTCTAAAATGGCCACAAATACTTAGATATCTTCATTGAGGCCATCCTCAAACCTCTTACACATGGTAGCTTCAGTGGATATGCATTCCCGCGCATACTTGCTAAGTTTCACAAACTCACGCTCATGTTCCGTTATTGTCTTATTACCCTATTTCAACTCTAAAAATTCCTTCGTTTTCTGGTCCATGAACCTCTAGCTAATATACTTCTTTCAAAACTCTTCTTGGAAAAATTCCCAAGTTACTCTTTCTCTCGGTACCACAGACACGAGAGTATTCCACCACTAATAAGTTGAGTCTCGTAGAAGTGACAAGGCACACTTTACGCACTTTTCAGGCGTGCACAACAGTTCATCGAATACCTTTATGGTATTTTCTAGCCAAAACTCTTCTCTCTTTGGGTCATCATCTATACTAGCCTGAAATTTGTCTGCCCCTCATTTTTGGATCTTGTCTACCGGAGGCTTCTCTCTTCTGAATATGTCCGCACCTTACGGAGCCACCAGGGCATACTGAGGAATTAGAGGAGGTAAGAGAGGTGGAGTGTTCGGGTTCGCACGACCAAACTCTGTATACCAAGCATCCATCATTCAGAGGTAGGCTTCCCTAACCCCTCCGCCTTGGGCCATGCTAATAGGCTCACCCTCTACTGGCGCGGTCCCTTTTGCAGGAGCCAGCGCATTACTTTCCACGTCATCTGTCGTGTTTCTATTAGGATCCATTACTATATAAAAACACAATTTATAATTGTCAGGAATCGTCACACTATCAATACATATTTATGGCATGTATAGCTAGACTCACACTCTAGCTAGATTAGTCCTAGAACTGACTAAACCATGCTCTGATACTAATAAATGTAACACCCTTCGCTCGTATCCAATGCCGGGAGAGGGTTTGAGGTGCTACCGGACTTAACTCAAGCATACACACATAAAATCGGGCCGTAAAGTTTCTTTTAACTTAAAACTTCTTGTTCACATGCATTATGTCCCTTAAGCAAGCTCACGAGGCCCAAAACATACAATAGAGATGGTTCGGGACTAAACTGAGAACTTGAGAAAAACTTGAAAAATTCATACTTTAAAGCTCCACAAGCCCGTGTGGCTTGGGACACGCCCGTGCCCTTAGCCCATGTGCAAAACTGACTTTAAAACACAGCCATGACACACGTCCGTGTGGCCTACCCGTGTACTAAACTGACTTAAAATTTTAAGTGCAGGGGACGCACGGCCATAACACATACCCATGGGAGTGAGCCGTGTGTCACAGACGGTCTAGACACACGCCCGTGTGCCTTGCCCGTATGGACAAAAGGAGGCCATTCTTCCAAGCCATTTTGTCACTCATTTTACACAACCTACACAAGATCATTTCAATATACTAATTTCACCACAATAGACACCAATTCAGCCATAGAAAGAACATTATATGCATTTGCCAAAATGAATAATAGCCATTATTCTAGGCTTTATACAAAATAAAGGGCTTTTGACTTAAGCCAAAGTACATAACCAATTTCTCATTAAAACAAACATCCTAGTCTAGCCCTATACATGCCATACTTAAAAGAAGATTTATACTATACCAAGTGCTTCGATTGATAGTGTTATCGATATCTCCAACTTCAAAGGATCCTTGAGCTAATTAAGGGGCACTGAAAGAAAAGGGAAAGGAAAGAGAGTAAGCGTAAAGCTTAGTAAGTTGCATATAAATAAATATACAACAACAAATTCACCATTAGTCATCATACTCATAGCTCAAAGGTAAGCATAAACTTGACTTACTCATTACCATCTACTCAAATCACATTTTCTAATTTGAGCTCGTTACTCATGCATACCAAATAGGTACCTGTACCACTCACAACATTATTATACTTTCCTTATTAAATCACTTTCGTAATCTTAAAGTCAAACCTTTCAAAATACTACAGGATATTCTATAAGCCTCAAACATGGGATAAGTTGCCGATGCCATGTCCCAGACATGGTCTTATACTAGCTCTCATAAATACGTGCTGATGCATGTCCCGAACATGTCTTACACTAGCACGACTCTTAGCCAATGCATATCTCATACATGTCTTACACTGGCACTCATATTGTGGCCGATGCATGTCCCAGACATGTCTTACACTAGCACACAAGAAATCTGAATGTTATGGCATGAATATCCGGTTTGTTTCCTAGGGTCCCAACTAGATCTTTCTACTATCTCAATCATTAATATGCATCTCAGATCCCAATCTAGAAATTCATACTATATCAATTCAAAGACAATTCGAATACATACATTAACAATGTAGTTGTATTATTTACATACAGTTTACCTCAGGTTACAAAATGTACTCGACTAGTTAGTTTAGTCGATTTGCTTGGCTTTCCCCCGGTCTAGGTTCGAATTTGGCAATTTTTGATCTATGATAAAAAAAATGTGCTCATTTAGTCACTAAACACAATTAGGCAATCTAAAATTCACATCTTAGGTAAAATGACTATTTTGCCCCTAGACCTTGGCAAAATGACCATTTTACCCCTATGCTCGAAATTCAATTTTTATTGAATTTCTTCGTATCTTAGGCCTAGATGAACCCTTTCTACTCTTATAGCATGACCAAATTCTCACTATTTCACACCCTTATCACCTAATTTAACAAACCTTGCAAAATGGTCCTATAAGGGTTTTCATGAGAAGTTCTTTCACAAAAGTTGTCTATTACACAGCTAAGACTCATTTTCTTCCATAAAAAATTGGAAAACATCACAAATATTTTTATGGTAAAACCGTAAACTTTCAACCATTTTGCAAAATAGACCTCTCATTAGAAAGCCTATGCTTCAAGGAGTCCAAAAATGTAAAAATCATTAAGAGAAACTTTCAAAGTCACTTACTTGAGAGGCTTAATGTTGATGAAATTTTTGAAGCTTTCAAAACCCCATTTTTGTTGAAATTTTCGGTGGAGGAAGAAGATGGAAAGGGATGATATCATCGTCCTTTCATCTATCTCTATTTTAGTCAAAATAAGTCACCTAAGCCACCTAATTTTAAAATTTTTGTCTCCTCTTGACCCTATGGCCGGCTATGCTCCTTTAAAAAGGGTCTAATTGCTCTTTTAAAGCCCCAAATTTTAGTTCTCTAGCTAATTGACACATTTGGGTACTAAAATGCAACTTTTTCCTTTTATGCGATTTAGTCCTTTCTCGCAATTGGGCTTAAAAACATTAAAATTAGCTCCCTATATTTCTTATGCACTACTATAATTGTACTATAACCTTATAATAATAAAAATAATTCTCCCAACTTTGAATTTGTGGTCCCAAGACCACTGTTTCGACTAGGCCCTAAATCGAGCTGTTACAGCCAAGGCTACGTTCAGGCACTTCGGTGCATTTCTTCTGTGTGTCTGAATCATATTCCAAGTGTTCAACGGGTAACGTAATATGAATTCCGAAAGTAAAATTTAAGTAAGCCATATGTGTGCAAGAAAGAGCAGGTATGTTCTAAAACCTTATGAGGACTTAATATGATGATACTATGAAAAGATATGTATTTGAATAAGCATCTGCATATGAATATGGAAGGTAAGTATATATATGACATGATGAAAAGTATCATAATGGATAAGTAATTATTCTTAGATTATCAATAGTTACAAAATGTAGATTATTTGTATGTGTACTTACTAAGCTTTATAGCTTACCCTCCCCTCTTTTCCCTTCTCTTTAGATACGTCAAGCTAGCTCAAAGGATAGGGGGACGTCGGAGCTCGGATCACACTATCTTCAAGGATTTTAGGTATAAAAGGATTTAATTATTTTGGTCATGGCATGTATAGGAAACTTTTCTATTTTGTGTATATGTGTCATGTTGAAGTAGCCAAGTGTAATGGCTCATTTGGGAATTGATTATTTTGTATATGGCTATGTGATTTGGTCCATATTAATGACTGGGATGTATCCCTAAGTTTACCTTTGCTTGCATACTAAGATGTGTATGTGTTAATTTGATGGATGACTATTTATTTGCTTGTATGTGGTTGCATGATTTAGCACTCATAATCGATTGATAATAAGGAATATGGTAAACCATGAAATTGGTGTGGGATGACTAAAAGATAAGGTTGTGTGAATAGTAATGGACTAGTATAAAAAAGGGTCATAGTGATGCTATAATGTTGCATGTTTAAGTGTCCAAATATATCATGGAATATGCCATTCAACATATGGAAGTGTATAATTGTTTAAAGGTGACCAATGGCTTGGAGAATAGCCTCCAAATGGTCCACACGAGTAGACAAATGAGCATGTGTCTAGGCCGTGTGTGACACACGGTCAGCCCCATGGGCATGTCGTTCGGCCATGTGTCCCCTGCACCTCAAATTTTAGGTTAACATGCATGCTAGTAAACACACGGGCAGAGACACAGTTGTGTGTCTCAACCATGTGGAGGACATGGCCTCTGCCTACGGGCGTGTGCTTGGTCATGTGCCTCAAATTTGTATGATGATGTCATAAATAGAATGCTCGCTAAAATCACACGGGCTACCACAAGGGCATGTGTTAGGTCGTGTAAGGGACATGGGCCAAGGACACGGGCGTGTGCTCGGCCGTGTGAAAACCCTTATAGGTTCGGACTGGAAAATAAATCCAATAATTCCATACAGGTGTGGGACATGGGCGTGTTCCCAAGCATACGGGCGTGTGCATTGCCTCCACGTGGGCGTGTGAGGCTTTAACCTAGAAATTTTCTTAGAATTTCTGTAAGTTCTGAGTTTAGTCTCGGACCGCTAATGATGTATGTTTTGGGCCTCATAGGTCCATAATAAGGAAAAATTGACTTTAATTGATTGGTTTTAGTTTGGATGACATTTTATGGCCTAGTTTTGTATGCTTGGTTCTGCTTAAGTCCGGTAATGCCTTGTACCCTATCCCTACATCGGATACGAGTAAGGGGTGTTACAGCAACCCTGGCAACTCTTCTGGAAACACATCTGGATACTCACAGACTACTAGTACATATTCAATCTTTGATTCAGACACTTTTGTATCCAGTACATAAGCAAGATAAGCATCACAACCTTTTTTTCACATATCTTTGAGCTAACATCGACGAAATCACAATAGGCAATCCACTCGACTCATCTGATTCAATTCGAAGAATTCACTATTCTGACATTTCAATTCAATAGTCTTTCATCTACAATTCACAACAGCATCGTGCACAGTTAACCAATACACACCCAAAATCACATCGAATTCATCAAATGGTAAAAGCATCAAATATGTTGGAAAATAGTAACCCCGAGTCATTAAAGGACAATTCTTGCAAACATTATCAACTAGGACATATTTGCCTAAGGGTTTCGATACTTTAATCACAAACCTAGTGGACTCAACAGGCAAACTCTTAATAAACACTAAGTGCTCACAAACATATGAATGAGTCGATCCAGGATCAATCAAAGTAATTATATTAGTGTCAAAAAGAGAAAATATACCGGTGATAACATCTGGTGATAACGCAGCTTCGCAAGTGCGAATAGCATAAGCTCTGGCAGGTTCACCAGCCTCAGATCTCACAGTAGACTCCTTTGTCGTTCCTTTACTACTAGTCACATTACCCGCATTTCTAGGTGGTCTTCCTCTAGCAGCTATGTTACTCGATATTGCATCATGATATCTATCTTTTTCAGCTAACTCAAGACAATCTCGAATGAAATGATCTTGCGAGCCACATTTAAAACAACATTTATTATTCATCCAACAATCTCCAAAATGTCATCGTCTACACTGTTGACATTCAAGTTTATTATTTCTCACACTACTGACACTTGAAACTGAAGTAGCTTAAGCTTTAGGACTTGAGCATTGCTTCCCACAATCTCTATTTGAATATCCCACTGAAGTATTCAGATGACTATATGAATCCCATGATTTCTTTGATGATGATTGATAGGGCTTACTCATCGATCTCTTTTTCGAATCCCTAGCCTCGAAATCAACTTTTCTCTTTTCTTTGCCAAGTTCTTTGGCTTTACAAGCTCTGTCAACTAGCACTACAAATTCTTTCAACTCTAGAATCCCAACTAGCAATCTAATATCTTTGTTCAACCCATCTTCAAATTGTTTACACATAATTTCTTTGGTGGAAACACATTCTCGAGCATATTTACTTAGTCTCACAAACTCTCGCTCATACTTAGTCATAGACATACGGCCCTGTTTCCACTTTAGAAACTCTTTGCATTTTTGGTCGATAAACTTGTGGCTGATGTATTTCTTTTTTAACTTGGTTTAGAAGAATTCTCAGGTGACTTGTTCTCTCGGTACTACGAATACCAAAGTGTTCCACCACTGATACGCAGTATCCATCAGAAGTGATACGGCACATTTTACACATTCAACTGGTGTGCAAGAAAGTTCAACTAATACCCGAATCGTATTTTCAAGCCAAAACTCAACTCTCTCAAGATTGTCATCGACAGTAGCTCTGAACTCTTTAGCCCTATATTTTTGAATTTTATCAACTGGCAGCTTATTCAATCGTAAAACTTCCACACCTTGAGGAGCTACGGGAGCCGATTGGGGATTAGGTAGGGGTGGAGGTTGCTGAGCAGTGAAATTAGTTCAGACAAACTCTGTAAACAACTCATTCATCATCTGGAAGAAGGCTTCCTTAGCCTCTCCTTCCTGACTACCCTATACGGGTCTCGACTCAAATTGTACTACTCCGTGAACGAAGGCTGGCGCAGTACTTTCTACATCATCAGTTACAGCTCGATTATGATCTATTTACTATATGAAAACACAATTTAAAACTATCACGAGATATCACACTATTACAGGTTATATATGGCATGTATAGCTAAAGTCTCACATACGCTACGTTAGTTTGAAAATCGACTAAACCGTACCTCTGATACCAATAAATGTAACATCCTTCACCCATATTCATTGCTAAAATAGGGTTACAGAGCATTAGTGAACTTATAACAAAATTAAACATACAATTTTTCCATTTCAAACATAAAATAATCACCATCATTCATATCATCCCTAATACGAGTCTACGAGGCCCTAAACATTCATTCGAGGTGGTTCGGGACTAAATCGATAACTCAGGAAAATTTTACAAAACATAGAAAATTTTTACAAAATATAGGGGACACACGCCAAAGACACGCCCGTGTCATAGGCCATGTGGACATTCGAAATGGGATCACATGGCCGTGTCCTAGCCCGTGTCTGACCGCGTGTAACTCTCTGACTTGGGTCACATGGCCAACCACATGCCCATGTGTCTAGACTGTGTACCCTTCTAAATGGCCACACACAGCCCGTGTGCTAGGCCATGCCAAACCTATAAGGTATACTAACTTAGGCCACAAGGCCAAGTCACACTACCGTGTGCTAGACCGTGTGGAGCATACTAACTTGATTTCTAATTTAACACCATGAGACACACTGCCATGCAACCTGACCATGTGTCACACTGGGCTGAGACACACGCCCGTGTCTCTGCCCGTGTGGACAAAAATAGGCTATTTACCAAGCTATTTTGCCACCCAAATTTGCACACACCTATACCAACTCAATTGGCACAAAAACATGGCATATATAAACATTCAAATCAATATCAACCAAGCTTAACTCATGCCAATTCTATTCCACCATCCACAAGTCACACAAGTATTATTATTTGCCATTTAATTTCATATCAGGTGCATATTCACAAAACATCCATATGGTCACTTTCAAACATATATTACTTGAATATTATCACAAACATGCCATATCTCACAATTCGACCTTTCACCACAGGTCTTTATATAGCAAATACAAAACACATAACCAGGGACATTAGCACATATATATATACATCTCCAAACATGACAAAATAAGCCAAATCACATGGCTATAAACAAAACCAAACACATAACATTTACAAGCCAATTCAAATGGCTAAAATTCATTACCAAAATATATAACAAAATGACCAAGCTCCTATACATGCCGTATGTCCCTAAAACATAGATTCAAAAGTACCAAAGTAGATGCTCGATAGTGTGATACAATCTCCGACAACTCCCAATCCGAGTTAGCTTTGATATTCACTATAAAACATAGGAAAATAAACAGAGTAAGCTATAAAGCTTAGTAAGCTCGTATGCTAAGTAAAACTTACCAACCATCAATTCAATAACATAAATATCATATAATGCAATTCAAATTTGAATTATAACTTAACACATGAATTCAATCCAAAGATTAACACAATTTCCATCAACTTCTTCGATTCGATGATTATATAGTTCACGTACATACCTATACAAGCTCGTATCATTCTCATACTTATCCATATCTTATATATACCCATTGAACCATTTGGAATACTATCAGATACCCAGGAAACTCACACCCTAAATGCCACATATATAGCCTGTAACACCCCTATCCCGTAACCGTTGTCGGAATAGGAAAGGGGTATTACCAGACTTGTAACTCATGTCAGAACAGTAAAATTTTTTAACTTTTTTTCTTTAAATAAAGATCATTCATTTAGATAAATGCTAAATGCAGCTAGGGATAAAATTAAACTTCCATAAGTACACATTCAAAAGATGCCATTTTCGCATGGCTTATATACATTAACCGGAATATTATTCCACTACTAGTTTATTCTATACATGCCATAAAATAATCCAAAACATAGCAGTACCAAACAGTGGATAGTGATAGTGTGACAAGTTGTTGACGATCCCCGAGCAAAGGCCAAATTTGATAATCTATAAAACAGAGAAACGTAACAACAGAGTAAGCTTTCAAGGCTTAGTAAGTCTTAAGTAAAACAATTAACTTTGCTGGATTAAATACATTTATAACTTACACAAAATCCAAGTGAAGTCTCGATGGGCTTAATAAGCCTACACAAGTACATAATACATACCTGGCCAACTTAATGTGCTGATCATCCGTAATTGTTGATTTATTACTAAGTCGCTTAAGATTAGGCCTTACACAAATCACGTTTTGAAATGTCAAGATATATCACCATTCGGTCAAATAGAATAAACCCTATGTATGCACATGTAATTCATCTATTTCATCCAAATTTAAGAGTATATACCCCTTCGCATTTAAAAACATCAATGCTACTTTTAGTTTAATCAGTCGAACTAAAACATAACACTATAATCACATTCGGTTTCCATATTTCGAAGCATATATTCATGTTTTCATCTTACATAAACAATTTGATAGAGTCAATACTCGTTGAATATAACTTATAACCATCTCATAAGTGATTCCCCAAGTACATTTGTAATACAAACGAAATCGAGTTCACATAGCAAGTAAGTATCACTTACCATATACTTAACCTTTGTACACTTACCGTTTCCATAGTTACCAATTGCCAATTCAATCTTTCAATACCTCTAACCACTTAATCATATGCACTCATTTTGTGCACATACATAATTGTATATATGTATTTAGGAGCTTAGTTCTTTAGTTCATATTCACATTAATATTTCAAATAATCAAATCATGACAAGTATTAAAGTTTCGTATACGTATATAAAGGACCAAACATATTCCTTATCACATATACATAAATGACCGAACGCAATCCATACCTTGTATTTGCACATCCTGCCGAATACAACTCAAATTAGTAAATTTTTATGAAACTAATTAAATCCTTATCTTAAAGATATACAAATGTTCTTCGGTTTAAAATAACTCAAGGCACTTAGCCATAGCCTGCTAGGTTTTAAAAAAATCCGAATCCAGTTACCAGTACCAAGCCTGCCGGACTTTAAGCCCTGATATATCATCATAGTTAATTCACAAAGTTGTATACACATCAATTCACATACCTTTGATTTTTCCAACACGAAAACACATTAATAAGGTATCACTTCATTCGAACTTATTCGTATCTCAATATAGCTAGTCTCATTTCACAAGAGCCATTAGGCCACATCACCTAGTCAGCGAGTCTTAACCCGGATACTTTCCAAATTCCATGTATATTTAATCACATGTTACCACATTTCACACAAATGTAATTCATTAACCTCATCCGAATATAAGCGTATAGCATGTACCTTAACTTCATGTCATAATAGCATTCGACTTCAACACATATTTATATATACATATATATATCCCTTTCAATAAACTTCCAACTAAATAAGAAAATACACACATGACTTACATTCTTCTCATGACAACTATTCGGCTAAACAACATATAAGTCACCACACGTTCAATTTATAAAACTATCAACACATATTACATATACATTGCTTACGTTTATAAAATAGCCATTTGGATAACTTGCACACATTTATATTTTAGCCATTTTGGCCTCACCACCTATATATTTATCTTGTACATCAATTGAGCAATAACTTATAAGCAACTCAATTAGTTTCATCAATGTTTAGAACAAAATCACAGATTCACTACAAGTTGTTTTCTTGAGCAACAATCATTAAATTATTTGTAACTGGAGCTACGAAACTCCAAATGTAGTGCCGTAAATTTTCCCAGAGAATAGACTCATATATCTTCTATCCATTAAATTTTCAGGATTTTTTGGTTTGGTCAATCAAAACCAGAATTTTCTTAAAGTTCCCCTATTTCACTATTTGACTATACTGACTACTCTTCACTACGAATCAAATTTCTCATTGTACAGATTTCAAAATATGTTCTGATTTATTTTATTTGAAACTAGATTCATTAAAGAGTCTAAGAATATAAATTTTATCTTATAACAATTTTTGTACTATTTATAATGATTTTCTGAAAACAGAACAGGGGATTTCAGATTCATTCTGACACTATCACACACAACTTTAAATATCTCTCTATAGGAAATTCCTTTTCTTGTACTGTTTATTTTATAAGAAACTAGACTTATTGATCTTTGATTACATATTTTATTCAGTCTCTAATTCCACTCCAACAATTTATGGTGATTTTCAAAAATCACGCTACTGCTGCTGTCCTAAGCAGATTATTACAATTTGCTCTTAAATTTCCAAGTCCAAACACTTAAGAACTTACCATTTGAGTTTAAAACATATCATCATATATAAGTACTTCTTATTATCACATACAAATCATAATTTAAATATCACTTTTCTAATAACCAATCGGCTAAGGCTCATAGAAGTAACTTATTCCTTATCATTTTACCATAGGTAATTACACCAATTCATAGTCCCATCTTTACCCGTATTCCATATCATTCTTCATTATAACTAAACTTATATGCTAGAAACTTATTTATTTCAATATGTAATTCAAGTAGAACCATTAGATCACATTTTATTTATTATGTTCATATAAATATATATCATCGTTTATCAAATCCTAAGCTAAGTTCCATTACTCAAAGACTTACCTCGGATTTATTTGAACAACTGCGGATAGGCTACTCGATTGCTTTCTCCTTTCCCTTATCTGATTTAGATCCTCTTTGCTCATGAGCTTAATTAAAACAAATGAATTTGTTTAATTACTTATTCAACATTACTTCTTTAATTACTTAATTAAAACAAATGAATTTGACAATCATATAACTTTAATGCATAATATGTTTATAAAATATGCCACGACAACTTTTATGCTTATTATACCAATACCTAATTCGCATGCACAAACAAAAATTCACATTACTTACCACGCTTTCATATACACAAATTTAACTATATATATATATAGCATACCATTAACTTATAAACCCTATTCGGCCCTAACCAAACAAATTTAACCTCCATTTAAAATTTTCATTCCAAGATCAAAGTAGCAATTTCATAATGGTTTCACCTATGCCAAACAATGACCGAATCACTCCATCATAATTATAGCCGATTCTATTTTGCTCCTATTAAGATCATAACTCACTTAGAATAATTACTAATCTTTTCCCACTCTTGTATACAATACTATAAGAAATGCCGAATGCTTTAACATAACCTAACTAGAATTTTATCCAACAACATCTTAATTAGCCGTTTCCTATCCTAAAAAAAACGTCAAATACTAGGCGATTTACAACTATACATTATACCAAACTTGCTAGAACCCTTAATCCTTAACCAAATGTTATAACTCAACTACACATTTTATTCATTAAAACATCTTCAAGGACCACATTCGACAACTCTCTTTAAATACACTAATCTCAACTTTCAAGTTAAAAACAATTTACCATTTATACATATACTAGATAAATGACCGATTATTCAAAAATCACATATGTACATAATTGAAACTTATTCCATAACATTCACAAGGCCGAATACCCACATGAACAAATTAACCAATGTCATTCAACTTTCAAAGCTAATAAGTCAATATATAACCAACCATCTTAATGTCACACAAAAAATATCTACTATGAGTTTCAAGCTTATTGACCGAATTTCCAACCTCAAAAACCTAAGTTTAATCTATGGGATAAGTAAAATTTGAACTAATCATCTCAATTATGCATAAATTTTCAAGAATTATTCAATACATACCTCATTCTAGCCATCATCTAAGCCAAAAATCAAACAACAAAACTTTCTTCTCCCTCACTTTAAGCTACGGCAATGGAGGACAAGGATGAACCAACTTTGGTTTCTCCTCCCACTAACTATTATCTAATATCTCCTTTTTATTTATTAATTCATTTGTAATATAAAATGTTAAATCAAAAATACATATTATATATAAAACAATATCATGACCGGCCACTATCCCAAAAATGGGTATTTTGACATGCAAGTCCACATTTTTGAATACATGCATTAATAGATCACTTTATATTTACCGAACCTATTTCACAAATGTCTCACATAAGCCCTTTGACTAAAATTCACATTCAACTAACAGAATTTAAGCATCAAAATTTCACACATGCACTATCACACATAGTAGATATGAATTTTAATATTTAATAAATTTTATAACTTGATTTTGTGGTCCCGAAACCACATCTCGACTAGGGTCAAATTAGGGATGTCACATAGCCGAAGCTATCTCAATCTCATATCACATACAATGCTCACTCTCGAGCTATCAACGAGTCCACTCACACAAGCTGACAGTCATGAGTAAGCTACATGGTGATGCTCACACCAGCTGATGAGTATCCACAACACATGTCGGATAACTTAGCCACCGGTAGGATGTACGAACCAGCACCCAAATCACATAATCCCTAATGACATGTCATTTGTATCCTAATTTATTCCTAAGGTTCACTTTGTTGAATTGTCGTCGAATATGTCCACAGGGTCGTATTCACAATTTATGAAATATCAAAGCATTTAAAAGATGAATATAATAATGCTTATTACATACGAACTTACCTCGAATGCAAAAACGATGAAACAAGTCGATTAGTCCAAAACCTTGTTCTTTCTCCGATCTAAATTCGTATTTCGCTTTTCTTAATCTAAATGTAATCAAAATTAACTTATTTAAATATCACTATTCAATTTAGTCGAAAATACACCGTAAGGAAACTTTACACTTTTGCCCCTAATATTTCAACATTTTTACAATTTAGTCCTTATCTCATAAAAATACAAATTCATGCAAGTCAACCTAAACCCATGCTAGCCAAATTTCAATTAGGCCCTTAGCAGCCCACATTTTTCATTTATTTTACAAATTAACTATGAATTTTACTCATCTCACAATTTAACCCTTATTTGGACATTTTACTAAAAATCACTTAACAAATGTTGTTTATCTATCAACAAGCATGCATTTTCTAGTTTCAAACATCAAAATACACCAGTATTCATCAATGGAAAAACTCTAAACCTTTAACAGTTTTTGCAAAACAGTCCCTGGGCTAGCTAGACTAAGCTGCAACGATATCAAAAACGTAGGAATCATTAAAAACAGGACAAAAATCACTCATCAATTAAGCAATGCAATGACCGAACCCTAGAAAACTCCCATGGCTTCTTAAACTCTAAAATTTGAGTGGAATAATTGAAGAAGAAAGATGATAGCTTTCTTTTCTTTTATTAATTTTAACTTAATTTAACAATTACTTATTTACCCTTTACTGAAACATTAAAACATATAATAATAATGTCCATAAATGCCCACTTAAACAACCAATGGTTTAATTACTACTTAAGGACCTCTAATTTAAGATTTCATAGCTATTTAACACTTCCAGCTAATAGAACACAAATTTTACACTTTACATGATTTAGTCCTTTTTATCAAATTAACCATTAACACAATAAATTTTCTTAACAAAATTTTCACACATCATAATATCATGCTGTAAATATTAAAATAATAATAAAATAATTATTTTGACTTTGGATTTGTCATTCTGAAACCACTCTTTCGATTTGACTAAAAAGGGGCTATTACAATACATGACCTAGGCAATTATTCTTGGTAGTTAACTGATTATGCAAAACTCTTTTTAAAAGGGGTTTCAAAGTATTTTAAACCAATCTCAGGACTTCTCACATCCGAAGAGAGAATCATTCCACTAGACTGAATGCCCTACATTTTAAGATTTTGGCATATTCCCTAAAATAAATATATCTTATAATTATTTGAAAATTATATTTATTGACTTAGTGGCATCATAGAATTCACATTGATTTAAACATTTCTAGTAGTAAATGTCACAATATTACTTATATGTGGATACAGAGTAAAAAGAATGATAGTAAAATTTTCAATTTGTTATAATTTAGTACAATTGAAATGTGTGTTAAAGTAAACTAGAAATTTGCTGATACAAATGTGTTTACTATTTGGTGTGATCAGTTAGACCACATATGATGCAAAAATTAATAAAGAATCCAAATGGACATTGTAACAGCACAAATTTTGGTGAAATCGGAGCAATGATTTCGAGACCACAAATTTGAGCCGAAAGTAAAATTTATTTTTATTTTATTATATTGTCCATAATATGATAGAAATGTCATGTGAAAATTTTGATAAGAAAATTTTATCGATTATGTGCTTAAATACGAGAAGGACCAAATGGCATAAAATGCAAAAGTTGATTTCTAGTAGCTAGAAGAATTAAATAGCTATGGAATTCAAAACTTGAGGTCCTTATATGGTAATTAGAACATTAATGAAAAGTTAGTAGATATTTTTGGATGATTCATCCATGGAAAGTTAGAAAAAGGCTAAGGACTAAATTGGAAATCACAATTATTAAATAGAAATAAAAATTATGTTTATCATCTTCTTCCTCAAAATGATACATGGAAACCCTAGAAGAGAGAGAAGAAACTTTCATGACCAAATTGAGTAAGTTTCCTTGGCCCGTTTTTAGTAATTTTGATTTTTTGAAACTGGATAGCTTAATCTATCTATTTGGGGATCAATTTGAGAAGTTATCGAAGTATGGAAAATGGGTCATGGATGTATAGGCTGAAAATTAGAAATTTATGGTAGAAAATGAAAGGTTGTTGATAGATAAACAACTTTTACAAAGGATTTTTAATTAAAACATGATTTAGAGACTAAAATGTAAAGTTGTGAAATTGAAGAAAAATGCTGAATTTTTATGAATACATGTGCTATAAATTTTGTAATGGATTTTGGTTAGGCTTGGAATAGGCAGTAAATTGCACAAATTTTATTTTCTGAGCCTAGGGACGAAATGGGAATTTATGGAAAAGTTAGAGGCAAAATGGTAATTTTTCCTAGGATGTAAATTGAGTCTAAATGAGTATGAAAAGTGAAAAAATTGATGTAAAATTTACTCGTATAGATCTGGATAGACCAAATTCGGAGCTAGAACGAGGAAAGAGGAAAATGTCAGATTAGTAGATTTTACGTACACAAACATTGTCGAGGTAAGTTCGTGTAAATAAATTGTATATGTTTTTATGCTTGAATTAAATGTTGTGTTTGTGAATTGTAGAAATGCTATAAATATGTGAAGTGATCACAAAATCGTTAAAGCCCGATAAGTGAAAGTGCCCGATCAATTATAATTCCTGACAAATGATAAATGATAAAAATGTTAATTTTATGCTTGAGTTGAATGTGAACATTTGAATTGCATAAATGCATAAATATATGAGATTTCCTACATGCTTGATAATGCTTGAAAGATTCTAAATTTCATTTGAATAAATGGAAAATTTGATGGATATGTGATTTCCCGAAATGAATGAGGTCTTGCATTTGTTGCGGACGGGATTTAACTCGAACGAGTAATCCTATTGATCTCATGATAGAAAGGATTTAGCCCGGATGGGTAATCCTGATATAAGTCCTCTCAAGCATATGTCATAAAAAGGATTTAGCCTGGACTGGTAATCCTATTGTATACATGTGTGGCTCGAGAGTGTACTATCTACGTATCCATTGATATTCCAAATAAATTCAACGGGTGACAATTCCAGACATGAGAATATATGAATGTTAAAATGAGTTATTACATGTATCCGTTTGAAATACAAGAGAATGATGGTACATGACAAATGATATATGAAAACTTGAGATGATGATATTTGTACATGGACTTTATTTGATGAATATATGTTCATTATTGATTACGGACTTGTACATCTTGAGTGTACTAATCGTGACCTTAATATTCCGAGTAATATGAGTAAAGTTCTGATATGAAATGATTTGAACTTGAAATGAATTAGTATGAAAGTATACTTGTAATAACGAGATGAATTATGCATGTTGAATGAATACATGTTGTGGAAAGCATATGTGCTTGGAAACTTGATTGTTGTTGAGCCCATATATGTTTTGATGTTATTATGGAATATATGACTAACAAGGGCAATGAGGTTTTTTGTAGGGCTTGAGGTCAAATTGATTGAATATGCCTTACATAGTTACCTCAAAATAGAATGAATGGTAAGTTAAGTACCATGTTATACAAACTTACTAACATTTTATGCTTACTTAGTTTCATTTCCCTGTTTTAGAATAAATCGGAAGCTCATTGGATTGGAAGCTTGGCAAAGATCACTCACACTATCAGTCCATGTCGGTACAATATGGTAAAGAAATTATGGTTATAATGGCATGTATAAGTTATATAGGCCGTATTGGCATGTAAATGATAATGATGTTTGTAACCTAGCCAGTAGAATGGCTAGTAATGGCATGTTTTGATGTACTTGTAATGTCATACTATGGTAGTTTCAAAACGTAAAGAAGTTGATCAAATTATGTCTAACATCTAGACTAAACTAAGGTAATATTGTGAACATGTATGCATGTAATGATGTTCCATATGAATGATGGAATTTGCTAAATTTAAATGCTTGAATTGGTGGTTTATGGATGTGAGTTTAAGTGCAAGTCATTGGTGAGAAATGAAGCTAGAAATGGATTTATTTTGTTCACACGGGTGTGTGTCTACATCATGTGTGACATACGGCCGACTACATGGGCATGTAGTTAGGCCATGTGTCCCCTGCACCTAAATATTGAGAAACAGAATTGAGCACATGGGCGTGTGTACTACACAGCCTAGAACACAAGCGTGTGTCTTGGCCATATGAAACTTGCACCTAATTTAAAATTGAATTATTTAACCACACGACTTAGCACACGGGCAAGTGGCATGGCTATGTACACAAGTTAGAGAGTTACACGGGGTCGAACACGGCCTGCAGTGCAACAACCCCTTCTTGGGTCAAATCAGAATAGTGGTTCAGGACCACAAATCTGAAGTAGAAATATTTATTTTATTATTCCTTTAAGGTCTACAGCATGATAGAATAATTGTGTGAAAAATTCATTAAGAAATTTTATCGATTAAGTGCTCAAGTTGACTAGAAGAACTAAATTGCAATAGGTGCAAAACTTGAATTCTATAAGTAAAAGGTGTCTAATTGTTATGAAATTTTAATTATAGGTCCTTAAATAGAAATTAGACCATTATACCTTGGGAAGGACAAAAATGGACATGGTTAGATGAAATTTCACAATTATGCATCAAGAGTATTTTAGTAATTTGGCTAATAAGGACAAAATTAACTAAATAAAAGATGTCCATCTTCCCAATTTCATTCCCCCATAGCCAAAATTCACAAAGAGTCCATAGCTAGGGTTTTGGCCACTTTTAAGCTCGATTATCAAGAAAAATGAAGTTCGAGTCTAGATTGGGGGAAAATCAAAGTAATTGACAAATAGATCTCCTTGGCCATTTTTGTAACCAAGGTAAGTTCATATGTTAAATAAGCTTTACTTTAAATGTGTTTTAAATGCTTTAATTTGTGCATGAATTATGTAATAGACCTTACGGACACATTTGACGATGATTTGGCAAGCGAGAAATCCCAATCGAACATTAGGAATAGATTAGGATACAAGTGACATGTCACTAGGGTTTTATGTTATGTGATCCGGGTCCTGGTCCTATACGTCCTACTGATTGCTGAGTATACCGACATATGTTGCGGTTACTTAACAACTTGTGTGAGTAGCACTGAATAGCTACGTCTTTACTGACAGCTTGTGTGAGCAGGCCCGTTGTTGGCTCGAGAGCGAGCATATATGTGATATGCGGTAGAGGTAGCAATGGCTACATATGTGGCACCTTGTTTGCAAGGTTTCCCAAGTATCTTAATTTATTATTTCGAGTGGTTCATTGGGTATGTCAATGATGAGAATAAATATGAAGCTATTACGAGATGGTACAAGTATGTTCGCAAGACTTATGTTTAGAAAATTTGTAGAATAATGATTTTAAGGAAAATTATGATAGAATGAATTATGGTCTTGACATTTTGGTAAATTGCATTACCTTATGTTAAATTACTTGCATGTTAATAAATGGTAAGGTTAGTTTATTTCTTTCATACGAGCTTACTAAGCTATATAGCTTACTCTGTTTTATTTTCCATGTTTTATAGTATCACCAAGCTAGCTCAGGTTGGAGATTATTAGAGTTCACATCACACTATCAAACTATTATTTTGGGTACCGATGATTTTAAACATTTTGAGAATATGGCATGTATAGGGACTTGGTCATTTTGTTATATGTGTCATTATGATTTGACCAAATATATGGGCTTGTAAAAATCATAGGTCTGTTTTGGTATTTAGCCATGTAATTTGGCTCATTTTGGTTGAATTGGTTGTAAGCTAATGTGTATATATATATGCATGCATGTGCAATTATCTCTTGTGTAATGTGGTTTATAAATGCTTGGTAAATGGTTGAATGTAGCTTAATGGTTTTGTTGTTGAATGGTTAAGATTGGCTCATTGACTTGCTAGGAAAACTAAGTAAAACTATGCATGTTATTAGTAGCCATATTGGAACTTGTACAATGTGAGTTTGGTATGATTTGGTTTGGCAAAATATAATGTGTAAATATATTGAATGTGGATAATGGAGTGACATGATTTGACCTTTTTTGTGGATGTTTTGGTTGCCTAAATATGCCAAGATTTATGCCATTAAGATTGTGGGTGTGTATGTGCAAATGCAGGTGACAAATGGCTTGGTAAATAGCCTTTATTTTGTCTATACGAGTAGACACACAGGCGTGTGTCTAGACCGTGTACGACACACGGTCTACCCCATGGGCATGTGTTTTGGCCGTGTGTCCCCTGCACCTTAATTTTGAGAAATAGAATGCTCAAAAATGAGCACACGGGTAGAGCTACAGACGTGTGTCTCAACCGTGTGAGGGACACGGCCTCAAGAATGGGCGTGTGTCTCGACCGTGTGAAGTCTGCACGTATTTTATGAAAATTAAATTAACCACACGGCCTAGCACACGGGCGTGTGACTGGACCTTGTGACCTCAATTTGTTCATGCTTTACAAAACATAGAGCTACATGGGTTAGGGACACGGGCATATTTGACCACATGGCCTAACCACACGGGCGTGTCCCAAACCACACGGGCATGTGACTCTTGTTTATTATCAAAATTTTTCTAAGTTTTGTAAAAATTTCTTGAGTTATTAGTTTAGTCCCGAAGCACTTTCAAAGTATGTTTTGGGCCCCGTAGACTCGTATTAGGGACTTTATGATTGAATGCAAATAATTTTATTTTGGTCAGAAATTTATCACTCAAAATTGTATGTTTGCTTATGATGTAAGTCCGGTAATGCCTCGTATGTTGTTCCGACGTTGAATACGGGTAAGATGTGTTAGATTTGTGGTATCAAAGCTTCAATTTAGTCGATTCTCGGACTAACGTGGCATGAGTGAGAGTCTAGCTATACATGCCATATATAATTTGCGATAATGTGATGAATCTTGACAATATAAATTGTGTTTTCATATAGTAAATGGATCCCAACAGAAAGGTAGATGATGATGTTGAAAATAATGCACCGGCTCCCGGCCAAGGGACATCGCCATCTGAAAGTAGACCAGTAAAGGTTAGTCAGGGAGAAAAGGCTAGGGAAGCCTTCTTCCAAAGGATGAATGTAACACCCCTTACCTGTATCCGTCGCCGGAACAGGGTACGAGGTATTAACAAATTATAGTATATACTATTAAATAAAACCCAACAAAAATATGGCGTGCAATTTGATCATGAATCATTATAACATATGCCATTAACAATACAAACCAATTTCAAAGGCTTCATACAAAATGATTAGTTTGATACTATAAGTAGTATTTTAAACCTAGACAATTATGACACGTAACAAAATAACTAAGTCTGTTATACATGCCATATTTCAAAATGTTGAGTTCAGATACCAAGAGTATTGATAGTGCGGGCGGATCTTCAACGATCTCTAACTCCTGTGCTAGCTGGATGACACTTTAAGACAAATGAGAGAAAAGAAAGTAAGCTTATAGCTTAGTAAGTAAGTATACAAATAACAGATAAGGAATCTAATATGTTTACAACATAACTCAATTATATCATATTTTTAATTCTTTTTACTGTTTACTCCGGTTTGATCAAGTTATCCCTCCTGTGTCATGATCACTAAATAAATAATAACTCGAGTTACGAAACTTAAAATTCAAATCCATAAAATTTCCCTGAATCTAGACTCATAAAAATTCTTAATAATTTTTTTCTAGAATTTTTGGTTCAGCCAATTAGTACAGTTTATTAGTTAAAGTTTCCCCTGTTACACAGCTCAACTGATCTGACCTTTGTTTACTACGAATTGAATTTCTCTCAGTACACAATTCAAATAAACATGAAACCTATTTCATTTAAAACTAGACTCAATAAGGAATTTATGCATATAAACTATATTTCTTAATTTGTTTTGTACAATATTTAATGATTTTTCAAAGTTGGAACATGGGATCACATAGTCATTCTGAGTAAGTCACACACAATTGTAAATATCTTAAAATATAGAATTTCTTTGCTTGCTCTGTTTCTTTTATATGAAAATAGACTCATTAATCTTTAATTTCACATCTCATTAAACCTCTAATTAAATTCCTTCTATTTGTAGTGATTTTTAAAAATCACGTCACTGATACTGTCCAAAACAGTTTTGATGCTAATTTCACTCTTTCACACATTCTTTGTACTAACCTCATTTTAACTTATATATATATATCACAAATCATTTTCACTATATTTCATACATCACAAGTATAGGCCCATGACTACAATGTCACCACAAAGCCATCTCGTTGAACAATTCGGATTAATCCTCGATACTTGATGGTTTCAGCACACAGCTCCACCATCATATTTCATTTAATTCGGCTCTCTTGTACACATGGTGAACACTTAGTACCACTCATGCGACCTAGCCGATTTGTCTCGTAGCTCTCTTGTCTACATGGTTTCCTTCACTTGGAATCACGCATGTGACCTAGCTACATTTATCTCTCACGTATCTCTCTTGTCTACATGGGATACATCCCGTATCACACATGTGACCTAGGTACTACATAGTATCTCGTAGCTTTCTTGTACACATGATGTGCACTCGGCACCATACATGTGACCTAGCTATGCCCCCTCTATTTTATTCGATCTTTTCGAATGTTCAACCGGGATCTCTCTCTATTACTTATTTCCATTCTTCCAATAGTTGATTTATACTTCAACATCATCTAATATATATAATAGGCTGAAATATAAGAATGTAAATGAAATTAATGTATTATTTACATACAAACTTAGCTCGGTGCAAAATATGAGAATTTTGCAATTTAGTCCAAAACTTTCTCCTTCCCCCGTTTGAAGTCGATTCCATGCTTTTCTTGATCTATAAGAACATATTTAGTTCATTTAACACTCGAACTATTTATTTTAATCCAAAAATCACATTATACAAAAATTACATTTTTGCCCCCTAACTTTTACAAAATTATGATTTTGCCCCAAGGCTCGGAAATTTAATTTCAGCCCTTATTCTTATGTTTAATGACCTACTAATCATTTTTCTCTTCTATGGCAACATCAAATTCTCACTCTAACACATAGTTATGAATAATAGGTATTTTTATCGATTATGCCGTTTTGCTCATTTTCGTTAAAAATCGTTTAGAAAAGATCGTTCTCCTAACTTCAAACATTCATATTATACCATCAAACAACACAAGACATGCCTATAATTCATGGTTAAATTTTTAAACATACACCCTAACTCGAAATAATGGTAGAAATAAGTAAACCGAGTTACGAGGATTTCAAAAATGTGAAGAACATTAAAAACGGGGCTTGAAATCACTTACTATGAAGCTTGAAAATTGAAGAAACCCTAGCTATGGAGGAGAGAAAATTTTGGCAGCAACTAATAAAGATGATGACTAATTTTGTGCTATTTTTCCCATTTTATTTCATTTAATATACGAATGACCAAAATGCCCTTACTACTAAACTTTCCAAAAATTCCCTCCATGTCCAACTTTTGTCCATAACTTAGGAATGGGTCAAATTTCTATTTAATACCTCCTAGTTAATATCCCAAAGCAATTTCATACTAAAAACTTCTAAAACACGAGTTTTACAATTTATTCGGTTTAGTCCCTAATCTCAACTTAAGCGCTCAATGCATAGAATTTCATCACAAAATTTTCACGAAATCATGAAATCATATCATAAACCCCAAAATAATTATAAAACAATTATTTCTATCTCGGATTTGTGGTCATGAAACCACTATTCTGGTTAGGCCCTAATTCGGGTTGTCGCAATTCTCCCCCCTTTAGAGATTTTTGTCCCCGAAAATCTTACCGGTAAAGAGGTTTGGGTACTGTTTCCTCATAACTTCTTGTAACTTTTTCCAAAATCTCGAGGTAAATCTCAAATCTCTATCTGATATTATAGACATAGGTACTCCGTGCAACCTCATAATATTAGCAATATATAATTCGGCTAATTTATCAAGTGAGTAATCGGTACGTACTGGTATAAAGTGGGCTAACTTTGTTAGTCTATCAACCACTACCCAGACAGCATCCTTCTTTTTAGGAGTCAAAGGTAAACGGGTTACAAAATCCATGGTAATCTTGTCCCATTTCCACTCTGGCACCATTACCGGTTGAAGTAGTCCTGAAGGCACTTGATGTTCAGCTTTTACTTGTTGACAGATCAAACACTTGGCTACAAATTCAGAAATGTCCCTTTTCATACCTGGCCACCAATACAACTTCTTTAAATCATTATACATTTTTGTGCTACCAGGGTAAACTGATAAACAGCCACTGTGCGCCTCATGTAATATTTTCTGAATCAATTCATCATTTTTCGGTACACATATCCTGTCTCGAAACATCAAATAGTCGTCTGGTCCAACTCAAAAATCTAAGCCGTAACCTGATTCGCATTGAGTTCTCTTGGTTCATAACTCACTATCGTTCTTTTGAGCATCACAAATTAGCTGGAGAAATAACGGTTTAGCCCTTATCTCTGCTAAGATTGACCCATCATCAGACAATGCTAACCCCATATTCATGGCTCTCAAGGTAAAAAGAAATTTCCTGCTCAAGGCGTCAGCAACTACATTTGCTTTTCCTGGATGATAATCAATCACTAGCTCATAATCCTTTAATAATTCAAGCCATTTCCGCTGTCGCAGATTCAAATCCTTTTGATTCATCAAATACTTCAAACTTTTCTGATCAGTAAAAATTCGGCATTTTTCACCATACAAATAATGTCGCCAAATCTTCAAGGCAAAGACAATAGCGGCCAATTCCAAATCATGTGTAAGATAGTTCTTCTCATGCGGTTTTAACTGTCTCGAAGCATAAGCTACCAATTTACCCTCTTGCATCAACACACATCCAAGGCCTGTCAATGATGCATCACTATAAATTACGAACTCCTTTCCTGGCTCGGGCTGTACTAAAATTGGTGCTTCAGTCAATCGTGCTTTCAACTTTTCAAAACTCTTCTAACATTTATCAGTCCATTCAAACTTAACATTCTTTTGCAACAACTTAGTCATAGGAGAGGCAATCATCGAAAATCCATCAACAAAACGTCTATAATACCCAGGCAAGCCTAAAAAGCTTCTAACCTTGAATACATTCTTTGGCGGTTTCCAATCAGCGATCGTAGAAATCTTGCTTGGATCCATCCGAATACCATCACCTGAGACTATATGTCCCAAAAATCTGACTTCACGAAGCCAGAACTCACTTTTACTAAACTTAGCAAACAGTTTCTTTTCTCTCAAGATCTACAATATGGTTCTCAAGTGTTCGGCATGTTCAGACTCATCCCAAGAATAAATTAGAATGTCATCTATAAACACTACTACAAACTTATCCAAATATGGCCGAAAGATCCGGTTCATTAAGTCCATAAATATAGCTGGAGCATTTGTTAAGCTGAAAGGCATCACAAGAAACTCATAATGTCCATACCTTGTCCTAAAGGCAGTTTTCGGCACATCCGACTCCTTAACTCTCAACTGGTAGTAACCAGACCTCAAATCGATCTTTGAAAACACTGTGGCCCCCTTTAACTGATCGAATAAATCATCAATCCTCGGCAATGGGTACTTGTTCTTTATAGTCACCTTATTAAGCTGACGATAATCAATGCAAAGTCTCATTGAACCATCCTTCTTCTTTACGAACAATACAGGAGCACCCCAGGAAGAGAAACTCAGTCTCACAAATCCCTTATCTATTAACTCTTGTAACTGAGCCTTCAATTCTTTTAATTCAGTCGGAGCCATTCTATATGGAGCAATCAAGATCGGTGCAGTACCCGGCAACAAATCAATGGCAAACTCTATCTCTCTGTTCGGAGGCAACCCAGGCAATTCCTCTGGAAATACATCTGGAAACTCACAGACTATCGGTACTATTTCAAACTTCAGTTGAGGCAACTCAGTATTCATTACATAAGCCAGATAAGCTTCACACCCTTTCCTCATGTATTTCTGTGCAGACATGTGCGAAATCACCATAGGCAATTTATTTGATTCATCTGTTTCAACCCACAGAATTTCTCCATTTTCACATTTCAACTCTAGTGTTTTTTGTTTACAATCTACCTTGGCATCATACAATGTCAACCAGTCCATTCCCAAGATAATGTCAAACTCATCAAATGGTAACAGCATTAGATTAGCCAGAAAACAGTGACCTTGAATCAGTAATTGGCAATTTTTGCAAACCTTGTCAACTAGCACATATTGGCCTAAGGGGTTCGACACTTTAATCGTAAACTCAGTAAACTCAACAGGCAACTTTTTATTAGATACTAAATTCATGCAAATATAGGAATGAGTGGACCCGGGATCAATCAATGCAATAACAATAGTATCATATAGAGAAAATGTACCAGTAATGACATCGGGAGATGATGCATCTTCTCGGGCACGTATAGCATAAGCTCTAGTAGGTGCTCTAGCTTCTGATCTCGTCGCTGAATCTTTCATCGCAGTTTTACTGCTAGTCCCACCTCCAGTATTTCTCGGTGGTCTACCTCTACTAGCGGTGGTATTCTGTCTAGCACTCTGAAATCTTTCTTCTTTAACTTTCTCCAGACAGTCTCTAATAAAATGCTCGCGAGAACCGCAACTGAAACAAGCTCGCTCATTTCCCCAACACTCACCATAATGTTGTCTGCCACATTGCTGACACTCGGGCTTTCTAGGTCGCACATTACCCACACTTGCCACTGAAGTAGCTTGAGCTTTAGACCCCGAATATGATCTACCACGATCTCTGTGTGAATCCCTAGTTGAAACTGTTATTCGAGGGTTTGTCTCTTTGGACCTCTTTGATTGAGATTGAAATGACTTCCTTATCGGCCTTTTTCTGGCATCTCGAGCCTCAATAGCAGTTTTTCTTCTTTCTTTGTTCAATTCTTTGGCTTTAAGAGCTCGGTCAACCAATACTACAAATTCTTTCAACTCCAAAATTCCTACAAGCACTTTAATGTCCTCATTTAGTCCATCCTCAAACCTTCTGCACATAATGGCCTCGGTGGACACACATTCCTGGGCATACTTGCTGAGTCTTACAAATTCACGTTCTTACTCTGCCATAGACATCTTGCCCTGCTTCAATTCAAGGAAATCTTTCCGTTTTTGATCAATAAATCGCTAACTTATGTATTTATTTCTGAATTCTTCCTGGAAGAAATCCCAAGTAACTCTTTCTTCTGGCACCACTGCTACCAAAGTCTTCCACCAGTGGTAGGCCGAATCTCTCAAAAGTGATACAGCACACTTTAAGCACTCATCAGGTGTACATGAGAGCTCATCAAATACATGGGTAGAATTTTCAAGCCAGAACTCCGCTTTCTCAGGATCATCATCGATCTTTGCTCTAAACTCTTCGGCCCCTTGTTTTCGAATCTTGTCAACCGGAGGCTTGTTCGTTCTTACCAAATCTATGCCTTGAGCAGGTACAGGAATCGTCTGAGGTATGGGAGGGGGTGGAGGAGGTTGAGCATTTGGATTTGCTCGAATAAATTCAGTATACCAATTGTTCATAATTTGGAGAAAGGCATCCCGAGCCTCATCTCCCTGTCTCAATGTCTCAGGTCTACTTTCCACAGGCACAGTACCTTGTGCGGGAGCCAGCACATTACTAGCAGCATCATCAGCCACAGTTCCTTCAGGATCCATTACTATATTAAAACAAAACACAGTTTAGAATAATCAGGAGTCACCACACTATCACAATATTTTTATGGCATGTATAGCTAGACTTTTACACACACTTTATTAGTCCGAGAACCGACTAAACCATAGATCTGATACCACTAAATGTAACACCCCTTACCCGTATCCGTCACCGAAACAGGTACGAGGTATTAACAAATTATAGTATATACTATTAAATAAAACCCAACAAAAATATGGCGTGCAATTTGATCATGAATCATTATAACATATGCCATTAACAATACAAACCAATTTCAAAGGCTTCGTACAAAATGATTTGATACTATAAGTAGTATTTTAAACCTAGACAATTATGACACGTAACAAAATAACTAAGTCTGTTATACATGCCATATTTCAAAATGTGGAGTTCAGATACCAAGAGTATTGATAGTGCGGGCGGATCTTCAACGATCACTAACTCCTGTGCTAGTTGGATGACACTATAAGACAAAGGAGAGAAAAGAAAGTAAGCTTATAGCTTAGTAAGTAAGTATATAAATAACAGATAAGGAATCTAATATGTTTACAACATAACTCAATTATATCATCTTTTTAATTTTTTTTACTGTTTACTCCGGTTTGATCAAGCTGTCCCTCCTGCATCATGATCACTAAATAAATCATAACTCGAGTTACAAAACTCGAAATTCAAATCCGTAAAATTTCCCTGAATCTAGACTCACAAAAATTCTTACTAATGTTTTTCTAGAATTTTTGGTTTAGGCAATTAGTACAGTTTATTAGTTAAAGTTTCCCCTATTACAAAGCTCAACTGATCTGACCTCTGTTCACTACAAATTGAATTTCTCTCAATACACAATTCAAATAACCATGGAACCTATTTCATTTAAAACTAGACTCAATAAGGAATTTAGGCATATAAACTATATTTCTTAATTTGTTTTGAAAAATATTTAATGATTTTTCAAAGTTGGAATAGGGGATAATATAGTCATTCTGAGCAAGTCACACACAATTGTAAATATCTTAAAATATAGAATTTCTTTGCTTGCTCTGTTTCTTTTATATGAAAATAGACTCATTAATATTTAATTTCAAATCTTATTCAACCTCTAATTAAATTCCTTCTATTTTTGGTGATTTTTAAAAATCACGTCACTGATACTGTCCAAAACAGTTTTAATGCTAATTTCACTCTTTCACGCATTCTTTATACTAACCTCATTTTAACTTATATATATATATCACAAATCATTTTCACTACATTTCATACATCACAAGTATAGGCCCATGACTACAATGTCACCACAAAGCGATCCCGTTGAACAATTCGGATTAATCCTCGATACTTGATGGTTTCAGCACACAGCTCCAGCATCATATTTCATTTAATTCGGCTCTCTTGTACACATGGTGAACACTTAGTACCACTCATGCGACCTAGCCGATTTGTCTCGCAGCTCTCTTGTCTACATGTCCTTCATTTGGGATCACGCATGCGACCTAGCTACATTTATCTCTCACGTAGCTCTCTTGTCTACATGGGATACATCCCGTATCACACATGTGACCTAGGTACTACATAGTATCTCGTAGCTTTCTTGTACACATGATGTGCACTCGGCACCATACATGTGACCTAGCTACGCCCCCTCTATTTTATTCGATCTTTCCGAATGTTCAACCGGGATCTCTCTCTATTACTTATTTCCATTCTTCCAATAGTTGATTTATACTTCAACATCATCTAATATATATAATAGGCTGAAATAAAAGAATGTAAATGAAATTAATGTATTATTTACATACAAACTTACCTCGGTGCAAAATATGAGAATTTTGCAATTTAGTCCAAAACTTTCTCCTTCCCCCGTTTGAAGTCGATTCCATGCTTTTCTTGATCTATAAGAACATATTTAGTTTATTTAACACTCGAACTATTTATTTTAATCCAAAAATCACATTATACAAAATTACATTTTTGCCCCCTAACTTTTACAAAATTACGATTTTGCCTCAAGGCTCGGAAATTTAATTTCAGCCCTTATTCTTATGTTTAATGACCTACTGATCATTTTTCTCTTCTATGGCAACATCAAATTCTCACTCTAACACATAGTTATGAACAATAGGTATTTTTATCGATTATGCCGTTTTGCTCGTTTTCGTTAAAAATCGCTTAGAAAAGATCGTTCTCCTAACTTCAAACATTCATATTATACTATCAAACAACACAAGACATGCCTATCATTCATGGTTAAATTTTTAAACATACACCCTAACTCGAAATAATGGTAGAAATAAGTAAACCGAGCTATGAGGATTTCAAAAATGTGAAGAACATTAAAAACGGGGCTTGAAATCACTTACTATGAAGCTTGAAAATTGAAGAAACCCTAGCTATGGAGGAGAGAAAATTTCGGCAGCAACTAATGAAGATGATGACCAATTTTGTGTTATTTTTCCCATTTTATTTCATTTAATATACAAATGACCAAAATGCCCTTACTACTAAACTATCCAAAAATTCCCTCCATGTCCAACTTTTGTCCATAACTTAGGAATGGGTCAAATTGCTATTTAAGACCTCCTAGTTAATATCCCAATGCAATTTCATACTAAAAACTTCTAAAACACGAGTTTTACAATTTATTCGATTTAGTCCCTAATCTCAACTTAAGCGCTCAATGCATAGAATTTCATCACGAAATTTTCACGAAATCATGAAATCGTATCATAAACCCCAAAATAATTCTAAAACAATTATTTCTATCTCAGATTTGTGGTCACGAAACCACTATTTCGGTTAGGCCCTAATTCGGGTTGTCACAATGAACGAGTGGTTTGTCGAGTTTGTGTGAATAAATCCGGCTGCCCAACATCCTCCAACCCCACCTAACCCTCAACTGGTTCTCGTAGCTCCCTAAGGTGTGGAATTGTTAAGGCTGAAGAAGCCTCCAGTTGATAAGATTCGAAAAAAAGGGGCTGAATAATTTAGAGCCAATATTGATGATGATCCCGAGAGAGTAGAGTTTTGGCTTGAGAACTCTATCAAGGTATTTGATGAGCTTTCTTGCACAACGAATGAGTGCTTAAAATGTGCTACATCACTTCGGGGGGACTCGGCATATCAGTGGTGGAATACTCTCGTATCCGTAATACCGAGAGAAAGGGTTACCTGGGAATTCTTTCAAGATGAGCTCAGGATGAAATATATCTGTAACAGCTCGATTTAGGGCCTAGTCAGAATAGTGGTCTTAGGAACACAAATACGGGTCAAATAAATTATTTTATTATTATTTTGATGTTATAGTATGTTTTTAGGAATGCATGAAAATTTTGGTAAGTTAACTTTGACATTTGTAAGATTAATTGCGAAAAAGAACTAAATCGCATAAAGTGCAAAAGTCCTAATTTGATAGCTAAAGATGTTAAATAGCTAAAGAACAAAAATTGGGGGTCCTTAAAGGGAAATTAAACACTTAGACAATAGCTTGACCGGCCATAGGAGACAAATTGGAGAGAAGGTCAAAATTAGGTGAAGCTTAGGTCACCAATTTTGACTAGTTGTATTTTTAATAAAACAAAAAGGAAAAGCTATCATCTTTTCTCTCTTCTTAGCCAAAAATATCAGCCATTGTAGGGGTTTGAAAGCTTCAAAAATTTCAGCAACTTTGAGCCCTCTCAAGTAAGTGATTTTGATAGTTTCTCTTAATGATTTTTACATTTTTGAGACCCTAGAAGCATGAGCTTTCAAATGAAGGGTCTATTTAGCAAAATGGTTAAGGGTTTTGAGTTTTTTCATGAAAGGGTTCATGATGTTTCCTGAGTTTTTATGGAAGAATATGAGTCTTAGTAGTGTAATAGACAACTTTTGTGAATATGAGTTTTTATGGAAGATATCGATCACACTATCGACCAAAGCATTCGGTATAGTTGGATTTATATTTTTGAATATGGCATGTATAGGGTTTAGACTTTATTATTTTGTGACTTTGAGAATTGGCCAAATGTGTTGGCTTGGGTTGGAAACCTTTGATTTTGTATTAAGCCTTGATTGATGGCTAATATTCATTTTGAGTTTTATAAAAGATGCATTTTCATAGTTGAATGAATGTCTATTGTGACTGATCTGGTTGTATGAATTGTGCTTGTTTTGGTATTGGTTGGTATTTGCATGGAACTAGGTATGTAAGGATGGCAATGAGGATTGGTAAATAGCCTTATATTGTCCACACAGGCATGTGTCTAGGCCGTGTGTGACACACGGTCTACCCCACAGGCAAGTAGTCCGGCCGTGTATCCCCTGTACGTAAAAATTTCAAGTCGGTGTGCATGGTAATAAACACACGGACAGAGACATGACCGTATGTCTCATCCGTATGGAGGACACGACCTAGTACACAGGAATGTGCCATGGCCATGTGTCATTTTGGGAATGCTGACGTCAGAAATAGAATACCCGGGTTTTTGCGCACAGGCTAACACACAGGCATTTCTTGGCCGTGTGAGGGACACGAGCCATCAACACAGGTATGTGTCTGGTCGTGTGAAATCCCCTATAGGTGTGAAATAGAAATTAATTTCACACGGGCAAAGGACACGGGTGTGTCCCTAGGTGTGTAGGCCGTGTGAGTCACACGGACCATCAGCACAACCATGTCGAGTTGGTCACACGGGCGTGTGCCCTGTTTTGAGGACAAAATTTTCATAGTTGGTTTAAGGACCCGGTATAGTCCTAATTAGTTTCCAATGGTCGATTTAGGGCTCGTAGGCCCATAATAAGAAGATTAAAGTAGAAATTGGAAAAGATTTAAATTGGACTGAGTCTGGGTGACTCGAGATGGTTTGTGTTCAGGAGATCACGTTAGGTAATGCCTTGTACACCACCCCGGTGTGGGTTACGGGTACAGGGTGTTACCTTTAGTGATATCAAAGCTATGGTTTAGTCGGTTCTAGGACTAACCTAGCGAGAGTATGAGTCTAGCTATACATGCCATAGTTGTATATTGATAGTGTGACTGTTCCTGACGATTATAAATTATGTTTTTATATAGTAAATGGAACTTGATAGAGTTATGGTGGATGACATAGAGAGTAACGCGCCGGCTCCCGCCAAAGGGACCGCGCCAGCTGAGAGTGAGTCCGTGACTATGTGCCAAGGCAGAGGGGCTAGAGAAGCCTACCTCCGAATAATGGACGCTTGGTACATGGAGTTTGTTCGTGTGAGTCCGAACACTCCACCTCCTCCACCTCCTCCGATTCCTCAGTATACCCCGGTAGCTCCGCAAGGCACAGATGTGATTAGGAGGGAGAAACCTTCAGTGGATAAGATTCAGAAATAAGGGGCCGAGGAATTTCGGGCTAGTATAGATGATGACCCAAAAAAAGTAGAGTTTTGGCTAGAAAATGCCATTAGGGTATTTGATGAATTGTCATGCATGCCTAAGGAGTGCGTGAAGTGTGCAGTGTCACTCTTGAGAGATTCGGCCTACCAGTGGTGGAACACTCTCGTGTCTATGGTACCAATAGAGAGGGTAACTTGGGAATTCTTCTAGGAAGAGTTTCGAAAGAAGTATATTAGTCAACAGTTTATAGACCAAAAAAGAAAGGAATTCCTAGAGCTAAAGCAGGGCCGAATGTCAGTGACAGAATATGAGCGTGAATGTTTTAAGCTCAGTAAGTATGCACGGGAGTGCATGTCTACAGAGGCCATTATGTGTAAGAGATTTGAGGATGGGCTTAATGAAGATATTCGAGTGTTTGTTGGCATCTTAGAGCCATGGGAATTTGTAGCACTTCCTGAAAGAGTCTGTAAAGTAGAAGAGTTGATTAAGGAAAGACAGAAAATGGCTTTGGAGTCTCGAGACTCAAAGAAGAGACATATGGGGAAATCACATCAGTCCTCATTTAAAAGATTGAAGGAATTCACTACCCGATCGAAAGCTTCGATGGGGTTTTCGAATAGAAACAAGAAATGATAGAACACAACTTCAAGAGCCCAGACCACTTCAGTCGCAAGTGTCGGTAGCGCTCGGTCAAATAGGCCAGAATGCTCGCAATGTGGTAGGCATCATTTTGGTGAGTGCCGAGGAAATGAAAGGGGTTGCTTCAATTGTGGATCACTAGACCACTTTATCTGTGATTGTCCTAAGATATAAGAGAGAGAAAAGATGTAACACCCCTATCCCGTAACCGTCGCCAGAATAGGTAAGGGGCATTACCAGATAGACAGAACATTACAGATCAATACAGAATCACAACTGTCACATAGTATTAATGACTAATCAAATCAACAATTCATCCCTTATAGAGGTCTCTAAGACCTAAGACATACTTTTAGATAAGGTCGGGACTAAATCGAACACAATCAGAATTTCCAGAACTTAAAAAAAATTCAATTCTGTTGAGGTCACACGCTCGTGTGACCAGGCCATGTGCCTTACACGAGCACCAGACATGCCCATGTAATCCAACCGTGCCATAATAGAGTATATATACTGACTTTTACACACGGCCAACAGACACGGCCGTGTGCCATGGCCGTGTGATACTTAGCTAGCTACTGACTTAAACCCACGGCCATATGACACGCCCGTGTGTCTTAACCATGTAGAACTTAAGAGGTTACTGCTTTGCATACATGGCCACAAGGAACGCCCGTGTTCACTGACCATGTGGCACAATCAGGCTTGGTTTAATCCAACTTGCCACCCTTTTTTTGGGTCTTTCCTACAAGCAATATTAAACAACATTTATACCAAAATATTCAGCCAAAACCATGCTCAAAACATGCTTCATTATAACTAAACCATCATCATTCAATAACCTATTCAAATCCATACCAAAACACATTAAAAATCTTATTACAACAATATGCCAAAATGCTCATTTCATAACTCACCTATGGCATCTTCTAACTCATGCCTAAACTTACCATTTCCTCAACTTGGCATATTTCAAAATGACCACCAGATACAAGGCCATATAACCATTACAAGCATACACAATTGGGCATTACAAACCATTTACCAAAACTAAGCACAAACATACCATTTGCTAGCCAACTCTTATGGCATAACATATATACATATCAAAGCTTAAATACATAGACATTCTAGCCTATACATGCTATACTTAAAAATATTTACACTTTCAAAAGTACCAAAATGAGTTTGATAGTATGGTGACAATCCTCGACTATCCCCGAGCCTTCAGTACCTATGATAACTATAAAACAGATAGAAATCACACAAAGAAAGCTACAAAGAGCTTAGTAAGCCAAATACAACTAGTCTAACTATTAAAGCATATAAAATAAAAGTGAATAGCAAGAAGTCATAGCCATTTCACAGAGTAATTCATGAGCCTAACCATGCTCATTTTCTTGTATACATGTCATTTTCATCTTCAATGATTTCGTACATACTTCGCATTCATTATTTCACAGAAATAGAGTTTTTCATATTCAGAAATTTAGTACGATACAAACGTACCTGTATAGACTATAAATTTCATATATTCATTCCCATATCTCGTACTCTATCATCAGACGGTCCAGAAACAATACAGATACTCATAAACGGGTACAATGCCGACGTCCCAGACGTGGTCTTACATGTAATTCAATATCGATGCCTCTGTCCCAGACAGGGTCTTACATGAAATTAGATATGATGCCAATGTCCCAGACATGGTCTTACACAAAAGCAGATACGATGCCGATGTCCCAGACATGGTCTTACACAAAATCAGATACGATGTCGATGTCCCAGACATGGTTTTACACAAAATCAGATACGATGCCAATGTCCCAGACATATCTTACACGAAATCAGATACGAAACTGATGTCCCAGACATGGTCTTACATGAAATTAGATACGATGCCGATGTCCCAAACATGGTCTTACACGTAAATCTCAAATCGAGGCATGTGTCCTAGATACGGTCTTACACGATATCTCAGATTGATGTCAACGTTCCTTTAGAATCATACATAGCTTTTCAGATACTAGCATATTATAGGAATTTACTCGGAATTCATTCATTAGGCTCTCATAGCCATCCAATATAGATTATAACTAGTATATACAACATTCAATCAATTTAACACGTAATTGTATTTTGACTTACCTCGTACGAATTTCAGACGGAAATGAGTTGACTATTCAATTGTTTTGGACTTCTCTCGATCTAAGTCCGATTTTCTTTGTTCTTGATCTTATACAATTAAAATTAAACCATTCAATCATTCATTTCATTCAAAATAATCCATGAGCACATATTTAGGGTACTTTGCATTTTAGCCCTTACATTTTCACACTTTGACAATTTAGTCCATTTTTCACAAAATCACAAATATGAAAAATTCACCAAGACTATAGCTTGGCCGAATATACATAGCTTCCATACAAGCCCAAATAACATATTTAATTCACAATTTAGTCCTTCAACACCTCATTTTCACAAATTAGCCCAAATAGCTCTATTTAATCAAAAATTTAAGAACAAAGCATGATAATCTCATATATATCTTTCATAATCCATATAAAAACATTACAAAGCTCATATAATCATCAATGGCACATTTCATAATCTTCAAAAAAAACAGAAATTCAGACATGGGTTTTGAAGAACACGAAGCAACGATCACAGAAACGTAGAAATTATCAAAAACTGACAAAAATTCATACCTTAATCAAGGATTACCAATGCCGAATATCAAAACTCCATTTTAGCTCTTTTTCTTGCTTCATTCGGCCATGAAAATGATAAAGTGGCCATTATTTTATGTTTTCATTTTATTATAACAACTTTAATAAACATTTTCCCATTTTTGCCCTTGACTACAAACATTAAAACTTACCAACTACATGTCCATACTTGTCCACCATTAACATAAATGGTAAATTTGACATGCAAGGACCCTCACTTAAATAAGCCAAATCAAATAGGTACTTTTAACATCTAGCACACAGCTTTTACACTTTACGCGATTAGATCCTTTATCAACTAAGCACAAAAACAAACAAATTAAATCACAGAAACTTCGCAGATATAAATTCAAATATCACAGACACAGAAAATAATATTAAAATATTTTTTTGAATCGGTTACGTGGTCTCGAAACCACTGTTCTGACTAGGGTCTAAATCGAACTATTACAACTCTTCCCCCCTTAGGGATTTTCGTCCCCGAAAATCTTACCGTTAAACAGATTCGGATATTGTTGTCTCATTGAATCTTCAGACTCCCACGTGGCCTCTTCAACACCGTGTCGATGCCACATCACTTTAGCTAACGAAATTTTTTTATTTCATAATTCTTTAACCTCACGAGCTAAAATACGGATCGACTTTTCTTCATAAGTCATACTAGATTTGATTTCAATATCAGATGGGGAAATTATATGCGAAGGATCAGATCTGTATTGTCGAAGTATCGATACATGAAATACATTGTGAATCTCTTCTAACTCTGGTGGCAATGACAATCTATATGCTACTGGCCCAATACACTCGATAATCTCATACAACCAGATGAATCTCGAACTCAACTTACCTTTTCTACCAAATCGAAGCACTTTCTTCCACGGAGATACTTTCAAAAACACTTTATTGCCGATCTCGAACTCAATATCTTTTCTTTTCAAGTCTGCATATGATTTCTGACGATTGGAAGCTGCTTTTAAACTATCTCAGATTACTTTGACTTTCTATTCGATTTCTTTTATCAAATCAACTTCGTGAATCTTATTTTCGCTGAGCTCAGTCCAATACAAAGGTGTACGACATTTGCGACCATATAAAGCTTCGTATGGTGCCATTTTAATGCTCGACTGAAAATTGTTATTATAAGCGAATTCAATCAAAGGTAGATATTGTTCCCTCGTACCTTCAAACTCAAGAATGCAACATCTCAACAATCTCGAGTATCTGAATAATCCGTTCAGATTGACCATCTATTTGCGGATGAAAAGTAGTGCTAAAATGCAATTTAGAACACAAAGCATCTTTCAATTTCTTCCAAAATTGCTATGTAAATATCGGTCTCTATCCGACACTATCGATAATAGCACACCATGCAATCTCATGATACTAGAAATGTATAACTTAGCTAATTTATCGAGTGAGTATCAGATTGAATCGGAATAAAATGAGCTGATTTCGTTAATCTGTCAACTACAACCCAAATCGAATCTTTCTTCCTCGGAAACAGAGGCAAACCTGAAACAAAATTCATGGTTACTCAATCTTACTTCCACTCAAGAATCATAAAGGTTGTAACAAACTAGATGGCACCTGATGCTCAGCTTTAATTTGCTAATAGATTAAACATCTTGAAACAAAGTAAAAAATATCTCTCTTCATTTCCGGCCACCAGTATAGTTGTTTCAGATCATTATACATTTTTGTACTTCCCGGATGTACAGAAAATCTACTACTATGAGCTTCACTCAAAATCATCCGAATTAACTCCGAATTTCTCGAAACACAAAGTCTATTTCTGAATCTCACACAATCACCAACATTAACTCAGAATTCAGAATCACACTGAGCTCGTTTAGCCAAAATCTCATTATCAATATTCTGAGCTTTGATAATCTGCTCTAAGAACAAGCGTCTTGCTTTTAATTCAGCTAAAACTGAACCATCACCAGACAGAGCCAAATGAGCATTCATCGCACACAAAGCAAACAACGATTTTCGACTTAGGGCATCAACAACAGCATTTGCTTTACCCGGATGATAGTCTATCAAAAGTTCGTAGTCCTTTAGTAATTCAAGCCATCTTCTTTGTCATAGATTCAAATCTTTTTGAGTCATCAAATACTTTAAACTCTTATAATCTGGATATATTTGAAATTTCTAACCGAACAAGTAATGGCGCCAAATCTTTAGAGCAAACACAATTACAGCTAACTCAAGATCATGCGTCGGATAGTTCTTTTCATGCGGTTTCAACTGTCTCAAAGCATAAGCAATGACTTTTCCTTCTTGCATTAGAACACATCCCAGACCAATCAACGAAGCATCGCTATAAATCACAAATTCTCAAATGCTCGACATGTTCAGATTCATCACGTGAATAAATCAATATGTCATCAATGAATACAACAACAAATTGATCTAGATACAGTTTGAAAATTCTATTCATTAAATCCATAAAGACAGTAGGTAATCCAAAAGGCATAAAAAATTTCATAATGCCCGTACCTCGTTCCGAAAGTAGTTTTCGGAATGTCAGAGTCCTTTACTCGCAATTGATAGTAGCCCGATCTCAGATCTATCTTTGAAAACAAAGTAGCACCTTTCAACTAATCGAATAAGTCATCAATTCTGGGCACAGGATATTTGTTCTTTATACTCACTTTGTTAAGCTGACAGTAATCAATACACATTCTCATTGTGCCATCTTTCTTTTCCACAGGCAAAATAGGAGCACCCCATGGTGAAAAGCTCGGTCTAGCAAATCCTTGATCGGAGCCATTCTATACGGAGCTATCGAAATCAGAGTAGTACCAAATACTAATTCAATGCCAAACTCGACTTCTCGAATCAGAGGCAAACCCGGTAGTTTTTCAGGAAACACATCAGAGAATTCACTGACAACAGGCACTGATTCAACTTTCTTATCATTCAATTTTGAGTCTAACGCATAAGTTAAGTAGGCTTCACAGCCTTTCTTCACATATTTTCGTGCTTTCATTACAAATATCACAGCCGATAGTCCATTCAGATCACTAGAATCAATTCGAATTATCTCATCATTCTTACACCTTAAATCAATGACTTTTCATTTGCAATTCACAATAGCATCGTGCAAAGTTAACTAGTCCATTCCCAAAATTATATCAAATTCATCAAAAGGTAATAGCATCAGATCAACTGGAAAACAATTGTCTCGAAACATTAACGGACAATTCTTGCAGACTTTATCAATTAAGACACTTTTTCCTAAGGGGTTCGAAACTTTAATTACAAATTCAGTAGATTCTACAGGCAAAGTCTTACTTTGTACTAAATTCATATAGATATAAGAATGCGTTGATCCAGGGTCTATCAATACAATCATAGAAGTATCATAAAGAGTAAAAGTACCAGTAATCACGTCTAGAGACGAGGCTTCCTCACTAGCTCGGATAGCATAGGCTCTGGCAGGTGCTCTGGCCTCAGATCTAACAGCAGTATCCCTAGTAGCTCTTTGACCACCACTTGCATTTCCCTTATTACTGAAAGATCTACCTCTACCTGAGGTGTCGCTCGGTATCGAGTTCTGTGCATTCTCTTGCTCAGAAGGTTCAGAACAATCTCTTACAAAATGGTCCAGAGATCCCCATCGAAAATAGGCTTGGTCATTCAATCTACAATTTCTCGGATGTCTTTTACCAAAGTGTTTACATTCAGGTTTCTCAGATCGAACATTCCTGACACTTGCAACAGAAGTAGCAGGAGCTCTGAAATTCGAATACAATTTAGCTCAATCTCAAATCGAATGTCCTACATCAGCCTTTGAACGGCTATGATCATCTCAAAATTTCTTTGACACAAACTGAAATGATCTACTAGAAGATCTCTTCCTAACACTCTAGCTTCAAAATCAGCTTTTCTTTTCTCTTTACTTAATTCTTTAGCTCCATATTTTCTAATCGTATCAACTGGTGGTCTACTCAATTGAATTGGATTCACTGATGGCATAACAAGAGTTTGAGGAGAATTAACCGGGGGTAGAGGTTGTTGTACAGCCAGATTAGTTCTAATGTATTGGATGAAGCAATCATTCATCATCTGATAGAAGGTTTGCTTAGCCTCACCATCACAGCTACTCGTAGCTGGTCGAGAATCAGCTTGCACCACCCCTTGCGCGGGAGCAGGCGCATTGCTTTCAACATCGTTAGCTACAGCTCTATCGGGATCCATTGCTATATAAAAGTACATTTCAATGTCAGGATTCATCATACTATCATAGTTCATAAATATGGCATGTATAGCTAGACTCACATATGCTAGGTAGTCCTAGAACCAACTAAATCATAGCTCTGATACCAATAAAATGTAACACCCCTATCCCGTAACCGTCGCAGGAATAGGTAAGGGGCATTACCAGACATACAGAACAATACATATCAATATAGAAACACAGAAATTACATAATATTAATGTCTAATCAAATCAACAGTTCATCCCTTATGGAGGTCTCCAAGACCTAAGACATACTTTAAAATAAGTCGGGACTAAATTGAACACAATCAGAATTTTCGTAACTTAAAAAAATTTTCAATTCTGTTGAGGTCACATGCCGTGTGACTAGGCCGTGTGCCTTACACGGGCACTAGATATGCCCATGTAATCTAGTCATGCCATAACAGAGTATATATACTGAATTTTACATACGGCCAACAAACACGGCCATGTGCGATGGCCGTGTGATACTTAGCTAGCTACTGACATAAGCCCATGGCCATATAACATGCCCATGTGCCTTAACCGTGTGGTCTTAAGATGTTACTGCTTTACATACACAACCACAAGGCACGCCCGTGTTCACTGATCGTGTGGCACAATGCAGGCTTAGTTTAAGCCAACTTGCCACCCCTTTTTGGGTCATTCCTACAAGCAATATTAAACAAAATTTATACCAAAATATTCAGCCAAAACCATGCTCAAAACATGCTTCATTATAACTAAACCATCATCATTCAATAACCTATTCAAATCCATACCAAAACACATTAAAAATCTTATTACAACAACATGCCAAAATGCTCATTTCATAACTAACTTATGGCATCTTCTAACTCATGCTTAAACTTACCATTTCCTTAACTTGGCATATTTCAAAATGACCCCCACATACAAGGCCATATAACCATTACAAGCATACACAATTTGGCATCACAAACCATTTACCAAAACTAAGCACAAACATACCATTTGTTAGCCAACTCTCATAGCATAACATATATACATATCAAAGCTTAAATACATAGACATTCTAGCCTATACATGCCATACTTAAAAATATTTACACTTTTAAAAGTACCAAAATGAGTTTGATAGTATGATGACAATCCTCGACTAACTTCAAGCCTTCAGTAGCTACGATAATTGTAAAACAGACAAAAATCACATAGAGTACGCTACTAAGAGCTTAGTAAGCCAAATACAACTAGTCTAACTATTAAAGCATATAAAATAAAAGTCAATAGCAAGAACTCATAGCCATTTCACAAAGTAATTCATGAGCCTAACCATGCTCATTTTCTTGTATACATGTCATTTTCATCTTCAATGATTTCGTACATACTTCGCATTCATTATTTCATAGAAACTGAGTCTTTCATATTCAGAAATTTAGTACGATATGAACGTACCTGTATAGATTATACATTTCATATATTCATTCCCATATCTCGTACTTTATCATCAGATGGTTCAGAAATGATACAGATACTCATAAATGGGTACAATGTCGACGTCTCAGACGTGGTCTTACATGTAATTCAATATCAATGCCTCTATCCCAGACAGGGTCTTGCACGAAATCAGATATGATGCTGATGTCCCAGACATGGTCTTACACAAAATCAAATACGATGCCAATGTCCCAGACATGGTCTTACACGAAATCGGATACGATGCCGATGTCCCAGACATGGTCTTACATGAAATCAGATACGATGTCGATGTCCCAGACATCGACTTACACTTAAATCTCAAATTGAGGCTTGTGTCCCAGACACAGTCTTACACGATATCTCAGATCGATGTCAACATTCCTTTAGAAATATACATAGCTATTTAGATGCTAGCATACTATCAGAATTTACTCGAAATTCATTCATTAAGATCTCCCAGCCGTCTAATACAAATTATAACTAGTATGTACAACATTAAAATTAAAACAGGTAATTGTATTTTGACTTACCTCGTACGAATTTCAGACGAAAACGAGTCGACTATTCAACTATTTTGGACTTCTCACGATCTAAGTCTGATTTTCTTTGTTCTTGATCTAATACAATTTAAGTTCAACCATTCAATCATTCATTTCATTCAAAATAATCCATGAACACATATTTAGGGTACTTTGCATTTTAGCCCTTACATTTTCACACTTTGACAATTTAGTCCATTTTTCACAAAATCACAAATATGAAAAATTCACCAAGACTATAGCTTGGCCGAATATACATAGCTTCCATACAAGCCCAAATAACATATTTAATTCACAATTTAGTTCTTCAAAACATCATTTTCACAAATTAGCCCAACTAGCTCTTTTTCATCAAAAATTTAGGAACAAAGCATGATAATCTCACATATATCTTTCATAATCCGTATAAAAACATTATAAAGCTCATATAATCATCGATGGAACATTTCATAATCTTCAACAGAAACAGAAATTCAGATATGGCTTTTGAAGAACACGAAGCAATGATCACAGAAACATAGAAATTATCAAAAACTGACGAAAATTCATACCTTAATCAAGGATTACTAATGTCGAATATCAAAACCCCATTTTAGCTCTTTTTCTTGCTTCATTCGGCCATGAAAATGATAAAATGGCCATTATTTTATGTTTTCATTTTATTATAACAACTTTAATAAACATTTTCCCATTTTTGCCCTTGACTACTAACATTAAAACTTACCAACTACATGTCCATACTTGTCCACCATTAACATAAATGGTAAATTTGACATGCAAGGACCTTCACTTAAATAAGCCAAATCAAATAGGTACTTTTAACATCTAGCACACAGCTTTTACACTTTACGCAATTAGATCATTTATCAATTAAGCACAGAAACAGACAAATTAAATCACAAAAACTTCACAGATATAAATTCACATATCACAGACATAGAAAATAATATTAAAATATTTTTCAAATCAGTTACGTGGTCTCAAAACCACTGTTCCGACTAGGGTCTAAATCGGGCTGTTACAAAAGAAGTAAGAAGTGAAGGTAAGTAGTGCTCTGTTGAGGGGTAGACCACAAAGAAACCCCGGGAGTGAAGCTAGCAGTAGGGGTGCGGCAAAAGATACTGTGGTAAGGTTCGAGTGTAGAGCACCTGCAAGGACCTATGCTATTCATGCCCGCGAAGAGGCAGAGTCTCCGATGTGATCTTGAGTACTTTTTCTATCCATGGTATATCCGTTGTTGCATTAATTGACCAGGGATCAACCTACTATTATATTTGTATGGAATTGGTACCTCGTATGAGCATGCTAGTAGAGTCTACTGAGTTTGTGGTCAAATTGTCTAACCCCTTAGGCAGATATGTACTAATGGACCAAGTGTGTAGGAATTGTCCTTTGACAATCAGAGGTCATTGTTTTCTGGCTAAGTTGATGTTATTTTCGTTTAATGAGTTTGATATAATTCTTGGGATAGATTGGTTGACTTTTCATAGTGTTGTAGTGGACTGTGGGAGTAAAGTAATTAAGTTGAAATGTGAAGACGGGAATGTTCTTCGGGTTGGGCCAAGTGAGTCAGATAATCTGCCTCTAATAATATCGTCGTTGACTGATGAGAAGTATTTGAGAAAAGGATATGAGTTCTACTTAGCTTTCATGCTGAATACTCAAGTGTCTGAGTTAATGATTGAATCGGTACCAGTGGTTCGTGAGTTTACAGATGTATTTCCAGAGGAATTACTTGGATTACCTCCAGTGAGAGAAGTCGAGTTTGGAATTGAATTGGTCCCTAGAATGACACCTATCTCAATTTCTCCGTATAGGATGGCTCCAACGAAATTGAAGGAGTTGAAAGCACAGTTGTAAAAGTTAACAGACATGGGCTTCGCGAGACCGAGCTTTTCCCCGTGGGGTGCTCTGGTCTCTTTGTGAAGATTAAAGATGGATCGATGAGGTTATGCATCAACTATAGGCAGCTCAACAAGGTAACAGTGAAGAACAAATATCCTTTGCCAAGGATCGATGATCTATTCGATCAGTTAAATGGGGCCACTATATTTTCCAAGATCGATCTAACGTCTGGCTACTATCAGCTAAGGGTTACAGACCAAGATGTGCGAAAGACTACTTTTTGAACAAGATACGAGCATTATGAATTCCTCGTTATGCCTTTTGGGTTGACTAATGCCCCGGCAGTTTTTATGGATCTGATGAACCGCATTTTTAGGCCATATCTGGATAAGTTTGTCGCCGTATTTATCGATGACATACCGATTTATTAGCGTGATGAGAGCGAGCATGCGGAGCATCTAAGAGTTGTGTTACAAACCTTGAGAGACAAGAAATTGTACGCCAAGTTCAGTAAGAGTGAATTTTGGCTTAATTAGGTTGGGTTTCTAGGACACATTGTGTCGGGTGATGGGATTAGAGTTGACCCAAGCAAGATCTCGGCCATTTTGGAGTGGAAGCCGCTGAGGAATATGATAAAGGTCCGAAGCTTTTTGGGTTTGGTCGGGTACTATAGACGGTTTGTAAATGGATTCTCTATGATAGCTACCCCAATGATAAGACTACTGCAAAAACATGTCAAGTTCGAATGGACAGAAAAGTACCAACAGGGTTTCGAGAAGTTAAAGGCTTTGTTGACCGAAGCCCCAATTTTGGTGCAGCAAGAGTCGGGCATGGAGTTTGTGTTATATAGTCATAGCTTACGCTTCAAAACAGCTAAAGCCACATGAGAAAAACTACTCAACGTATGATTTAGAGTTGGCTGCCATCGTGTTCGTACTACAAATTTGGAGACAACATTTGTATGGAGAGAAATGTTGAGTATTCACCAATCATAAGAGTCTTAATTATTTTATGACTCAAAAGGATTTAAATTTGAGGCAACATCGATGGTTAGAGATAATAAATGATTATGAGTTGATTATCGACTACTATCCGAGAAAGGCGAATGTAGTCGCCGACGCTTTGAGTAAAAAATCATTATTTGCATTGAGAGCTATGAATACTCAGTTGACCGTGTCTAATGAATGGTTTGAGTTTAGGAAAGTTGATAGTTAGACCAAAATTTCTACAAGAGATCTGTGAAACTCAAAAAGGTGATAAGGAACTGCAAACTAAGATAGCTCAGTGCGAGACGAAAAATGAGTCCAAGTTTGTATTGGTACCGATGGATGTTTAATGTTTAAAGACAGAGTTTGTGTACCCAAGGACAATGGGCTTATTCAAAAGATTCTTTGAGATGCACATAGTAGTTGTTTTTCTGTCTACCCGAGTAGTGTGAAAATGTAGAATGACCTTAAGAAAATGTATTGGTGGTTAGGAATGAAAAGAGACATTTCAGAGTTTGTGTCTAAGTGCCTAGTGTGTCAGCAAGTAAAGGCTCAACACCAAGTACCTTGAGGTCTACTTCAGCCTGTCATAGCCTCGAAGAAAAAGGATGCAGTATGGGTTCTTGTGGATAGGCTAACTAAGTCGGCACATTTTTTACAAGTACGTACCAACTACTCCCTTGAGAAATTAGCCGACTTGTACGTTTCTGAGATTGTGAGACTTCATGGAGAGCCATTGTTGATTATCTTAGATCGTGACCCGAGATTTACCTCAAGGTTTTGAAAGAAGTTACAAAAGGCATTGGGAACCAAGTTGAGCTTTAACATGGAATTTTACCCGCAAACCGATGGGCAATCAGAAAGTGTGATTCATATTTTAGAAGATATGTTGCGGTATTGTGTTCTCAAGTTTCATGAAAGTTAGGAAAGATACTTACCATTGGTTCAATTTTCCTACAATAACAGTTATCAGACAAGTCTAAAAATGGTGCCTTATGAGGCTTTGTACCGGCGAAAGTGTCGAATGCCCTTATACTGGACTGAACTGAGAGAGAACCATATTCACGGGGTTGATTTAGTCAAAGAGACTGAAGAGAAAGCAAAAGTGATTCATGACTATTTGAAAGCCGCCTTGGATAGACAAAAATCCTACGTGGACTTGAAACGAAAGGAAATTGAGTTTCAAGTCGATGATGAGGTATTTTTGAAAGTATCACTGTGGAAGAAAGTCCTTAGACTTGGTAGAAAAGGCAAGTTGAGTCCACGTTTCATAGGACCTTATGAGGTTACCAAAAGGATAGAACCGGTTGCCTATTAGTTGGCTTTGCCACCAAAATTGGAAAAGATTCATAACTTGCTTCATTTTTCCATGTTACGTCAATATAGATCAGACCCTTCGTATGTGATTGAGCCGACAGAGGTTGAAATTTTTCCGGACATGACTTATGGCGAATAGCCAACGAAGATTTTGGCTCGAGAAGTCAAACAATTAAGAAAAAAGAGTATAGCACTTGTGAAAGCCTTATGGAAAAGACATGGAGTCGAGGAAGCCACATGGGAACCTGAGTAGACTATGAGAGACCAATACCCCAACTTATTCACCGGTAAGATTTTCTGGGATGAAAATCTCTAAGGGGGAGAAATGTAACAGGCCGATTTAGGGCCTAGTTGGAATAGTGGTCTCAGGACCACAAATCCAGAGTTGAATAAATTATTTTATTATTATTTTGATGTTATAGTATGTTTTTACGAATGCATGAAAAATTTGGTAAGTTAACTTTAACGTTTGTAAGCACAATTGCAAAAAAGGACTAAATCGCATAAAGTGCAAAAGTCCTAATTTGATAGCTAAAGATGTTAAATAGCTAGAGATCCAAAATTAGGGGTCTTTAAAGGGAAATTAGACATTAGACAATAGCTTGACCGGCCATAGGAGACAAATTGGAGAGAAGGTTAAAATTAGGTGAAGCTTAGGTAACCAATTTTGACTAGTTGTATTTTTAATAAAACAAAAAGGAAAAGCTATAATCTTTTCTCTCTTCTTAGCCAAAAATATCAGCCATTGTAGGGGTTTGAAAGCTTCAAAAATTTCAGCAACTTTGAGCCCTCTCAAGTAAGTAATTTTGATAGTTTCTCTTAATGATTTTTACATTTTTGAGACCCTAGAAGCATGAGCTTTCAAATGAAGGGTCTATTTTGCAAAAATGGTTAAGGGTTTGGAGTTTTTCCATGAAAGGATTTGTGATGTTTTCTGAGTTTTTATGGAAGAATATGAGTCTTAGTAGTGTAATAGACAACTTTTGTGAAAGGTGTTAGCATGAAAACACCTAAAGGGACTATTTTGCACAAGTTGTAAAATAGTTGATAAATGTGTGAAATATAATGAATTTGGAGTTGCTATAAGAGTAAAAAGAGTCCAGCTAGGCTTGAGATGCAAAGAAATTCGATAAAAATTAATTTTTGAGCATAGAGGTAAAATAGTCATTTTTGCCAAAGGGGCAAAATGGTCATTTTACTGAAGATGTGAATTTTGATTTGCCTAATTGAATTTAGTGAATAAATGAGTTTATTTTTGTAATATAGATCAAGAATTGTGAAATCCAAACCTAGACCAGGGGAAGCCAAGCAAATCGACTAAACCAACTAGTCGTATACGTTTTATAATTTGAGGTAAGTTGTATGTAAATAATAAAACTACATTGCTACTATATGTGTTTAAATTGTAGTTGAATAGATATGGCATGAATTGCTTGATTGTGGAATTGAGAATGTGTAATGATCATTTAGATAGTAGAATTTTCGTTGGAACCTTAGAAAGTAAATAGGATATTCTTGACATGACATTTGGGCCATTGGTGTGAGCCAGTGTAGGACCATGCTTGGGACATGGCATCGACATTGAGACAAGTGCTAGTGTAAGACATGTCTAGGACATGCATCAGCCTCGAGACGTAAGCCAGTGTAAGACATGTCTGGGACATGCATCGGCTACGAGATGTGTCAGTGTAAGACCATGTCTGGGACATGGCATCGGCACGGATATGCGAGAGCTAGTGTAAACCATGTCTGGGACATGGCATTGGCCTCGATGATGATAGCCAGTGTAAGACCATGTCCGGGACATGGCATCGGTAACTTACCCCGTGTTTGAGGCTTATGGAATATCCAATAGTGTTCCGAATGGTTCAACGGTGAGAGTTAGGATTTTAGGTTAATAAAGAAAAGTATAACCTTGTGGTGAGTGGTATAGGTACCTATTTGGTACGTATGAGATATGAGCTCATTGCATAATATGTGACTTGTATAGATGGTAATGAGTAAGTTGTGCTTATGCCCACCTTTGTGTTATGAACATGTTGATTATTGATAAATTGTTGCTGTATAATTATTTATGTGCAACTTACTAAGCTTTTATGCTTACTCCCTTTTCTTTCCATTTTTCTTATAGTGTCGCCTAACTAGCGAAATGATCACCCAGAGTTAGAGATATTGATCACACTATCAACCACAGCATTCGGTATAGTTGGATTTATATTTTTGAATATGGCATGTATAGGGTTTAGACTTTATTATTTTATGACTTTGAGAATTGGCCAAATGTGTTGGCTTGGGTTGGAAACCCTTTATTTTGTATTTAGCCTTGATTGATGGCTAATATTCATTTTGTGTTTTATAAAAGATGCATTTTCATAGTTGAATGAATCTCTATTGTGACTGATCTGGTTGTATGAATTGTGCTTATTTTGGTATTGGTTGGTATTTGCATGGAACTAAGTATGTAAGGGTGGCAATGAGGCTTGGTAAATAGCCTTATATTGTCTACACGGTAGACAAACAGGCGTGTTTCTAGGTCATGTGTGACACACGGTTTGCCCCATGGGCGTGTAGTCCGGCCATGTGTCCGGTGCACGTAAAAAATTCAAGTCAGTATGCATAGTAATAAACACACGTACAAAGACACGATCGTGTGTCTCAGCAGTGTAGAGGACACAGCCTAGTACACGGGTGTTGCCATGGCCTTGTGTCATTTTGGGAATACTAACGTTAGAAACAGAATACTCAGGTTTTTGCACACGGGCTAACACATAGGCATGTCCTGGCCGTGTGAGGGACACGAGCCATCAACATGGGCGTGTATTTGGCTATGTAAAATCCCATGTAGGTGTGAATTAGAAATTAATTTCACACAGGTAAAGGATAGGGGCGTGTCCCTAGGTGTGTAGGCCGTGTCAGTCACACTGGACATCAGCACGAGTATATCGAGTTGGTCACACGGGCGTGTGCCTGTTTTAAGGAAAAAATTTTCATAGTTGGTTTAAGGACCCGGTATAGTCCTAATTAGTTTCCAATGGTCGATTTGGGGCTCGCAGGCCAATCATAAGAAGATTAAAGTAGAAATTGAGAAAGATTTAAATTAGACTAAGTCTGGGTAACTCAAGATGGTTTGTGTACATGAGATCACGTTAGGTAATGCCTTGTACTCTGCCCGGGCATGGGTTACGAGTACGTTGTGTTCATTGATTAGAAATGCAAAGAGTTTTTAGAGCTGAAACAGGGTCGTACGTCTATGACTAAATATGAGCAAGAATTTGTTAGGCTTAGTAAGTATGCTCGAGAATGTGTTTCCACCAAGACCATCATGTGCAAGACATTTGAAGATGGGTTAAATGAGGATATGAGACTGCTAGTTGGGATTTTAGGGTTGAAAGAATTTGTTGTGCTAGTCGACCGAGCTTGCAAGGCCGAAGAGTTTAGCAAAGAAAAGAGAAAAGCTGAGTTTAAGGCTGAAGATTCGAGCAAAAGGCTGATGAATAAGCCATTTCAATCTTCGTCAAAGAAATTAGGGGATCTATATAATTGTTCGGATGTTTCATCTGGATATCCCAACAAGGATCGTAGGAAGCAACATTCGGGTTCTAAGGCCCAAACTACGTCAATAGCGAGTGTTAGTAATGCTAGGACTAATGGTCCTGAATGTCAACATTGTGGTAGACGACATCCTAGTGAATGTAGGATGAATAATCGGGCTTGCTTTAAATGTGGCTCCCAAGATCACTTTATTCAAGATTGCCATAAAATGGTTAAGAAAGATAATTTTCAGAATGCAAGGCTGAGTAACACTGCCACTAGAGAGAGGCCACTGAGAAATACGAGAAATGGGAACAGTAGCAAAGGTGCAATGAAAGATTTAACTGCAAGATCAGAGGTCAGAGCACCTACTAGGACCTACGCTATTCGCGCTCGGGAAGACGCGTCATCCCCTGATATAATCACTGGTACATTTTCTCTCTATGATACTAATGTAGTTGCATTGATTAATCCTGGATCGACTCATTCTTATATTTGCATGGATTTGATCTCTAGTAAGAATTTTCCTGGTGAGTTTACTGAGTTTGTGATTAAAGTGTCGAACCCCTTAGGCAAATATGCTTTAGTTGATAAAGTTTGCAAGAATTGTTATTTAGTGACTCAGGGTCACTATTTTCCGGTTGACTTAATGCTCTGACCGTTTGATATGTTCGATGTAATTCTTGGAATGGATTGGTTGATTCTACATGATGTCGTAGTGAACTGTAGACAAAAGATTATTAAATTGAAATGTCAAAATAGTGAAGTTCTTCAGATTGAACAGGATGAGTCGGGTGAGTTGCCTATTGTGATTTCGTCGATGTCGGCTCAGAGGTATGTAAGAAAAGGTTCTGAAGCTTATCTTGCGTATGTACAAAATACGAAAGAGTCTGAATTGAAGATCGAATCTGTACCGGTAGTTTGTGAATACCCAGATGTGTTTCTAGAAGAGTTTCTTGAATTACCATCGATCAAAGAAGTTGAGTTTACTATTGATTTGGTACCAGGAACTTCACCGATATCAATAGCTTCGTATAGAATGGCTCCGACCGAATTGAAAGAATTAAAGTCTTAGTTGCAAGAGTTGACAGATAAGGGTTTTGCGTGATAGAGTTTTTCGCCTTGGGGTGCACCAGTGTTATTCGTCAAGAAGAAAGACAGATCCATGAGAATTTGTATTGATTATCATCAGCTTAATAAGGTTACGACAAAGAACAAGTATTCTTTACCAAGAATTGATGATTCGTTCGATCAGTTGAAAGGGGCAACAATGTTCTCGAAGATAGACTTGAGATCAGGCTATTGCCAGTTGAGAGTTAAAAACTCAGATGTGCCAGAAACTGCATTCAAAATGAGGTACGGGCATTATGAATTTCTTGTTATACCTTTTGGACTAACAAATGCTCCTGCAATTTTTATGGACTTGATAAATCAAATTTTTCGATCGTATTTAGAAAAATTTGTGGTTGTTTTTATTGATGACATTTTGATTTATTCCCAAGATGAGTCTGAGCATGCCGAACATTTAAGAATTATCTTACAGACTTTGAGAGGTAATAAATTGTTTGCTAAATTCAGCAAAAGTGAGTTTTGGCTCCAAGAAGTTGGATTTTTGGGACACATTGTTTCAGTGGAAGGTATACAGGTTGATCCGAGTGAAATTTAGGCAATTTTTTATTAGAAACCACCGAGAAATGTATCCAAAATTAGAAGCTTTTTGGGTTTGGCTAGACCTTATTGACATTTTGTTAAGGGATTTTCGATAATTGCTACACCTGTAACATCCCGAATTAGGGCCTAGTTAGAACAGTGGTTTTGAGACCACAAATCCGAGATGGTAATAATTACTTTATGATTATTATAAGGTCTATGATATGTCTCTATGCTTGTTTGAAAATTTAATGAGGAAATTTTATGTGAAAAGTGCTTAATTAGACTTTAAGGACTAAATCAAATAATTTGTAAATCTTGTGTTCTAGAAGCAATTTGTATGAAATAGAGTTAGATTATTAATTAAAGGTCCTTAAAGAGTAATTTGACCAAGTTCTAAAAATTTTGACTGTGACAGCCCTAATTTGACCCTAGTCGGAAAGTGGTTTCGGAACCACAAAACCGAGTCATTAAATAATTAGCCGTTATATTTTATGCTTATTATATGTGTAAATGCATGTGTGAAAGTTTCGTGCTTTGATTTTTTCAAATGTATGTGAAATTTTGTAAATAGGATTTATGTGAGACACTTTTGAAATGTGATAAGTTAATTTAAAATGGTCTACTAATGCATGTTATAAAAAAAGTGGACTTGCATGTCAAATTATCCATTTTTTATAGTGACAGACCATGTTGTTGATTAATATATTATATGCATTTTCCATTAACATTATTTTCAACTAAATGAATTAAAGAATGAATAAAAGAATAAAGGGTAATAAAATAATGGGTTAGTAGGAGGAGAAACCAAAATTGGTTCATCTTTGTTCCTCCATTGCTGTAGCTAGAAGAGAAGAAGAAGAAAATTCTTGTTAAAATTTCAGCTAAGGAGATTGCTAGAATAAGGTATGTACAATGCCACTCTTGGAAATTTATGCATAATTTGGATGGTTAGTTTGAATTCTACCTATTTCATGGTTTGAATTTTTGTTATTTGGGAGGATTGAAATTCAGCCAAGGAGTTTGAAATTCTTAGTAGATGTTGTGATGTCATTAGTATGTTTGAAGTGTTTTGAAAGAAATTACTTGTGTATTTTAGGATAGTTTCTTAGTTCCTCCATAACCCATGTGCAAATTTTCATTTTGGTAGCTATGGGAGCAATCGGTCATGAGAGGATTTTTCATATAGAAATGGTACTTTGATGTTTTGTTTTGAATTAATAAAAGTACTCCATTCGGTTGAAATTATAAAAGTATGTTAAGTTTAAAAAAAATAAAATAAAATTTTGTGTATCTAATTTGAAATGGCCGAATGGATTATATAAAGTGATTTGAGATTTTGGATGCCTTGTTTTGTGACATTCGACTATGATAAAAAAATGATTATATCGGGAATTTTAGAGATGTGAATTGGTAAGTGATATGTATTTAAATTGTTTATTAAGGTGTTGGCTATATGGTTAAAAATGTGCACATGAAAGTATAATAGGTCAAATGAATTTTATGTTTCTATATGTATGATTTAGTTGATGGTGTGATATATTAGCATACTGGGATATTGATGTTTGTGTGTCTCGTGTTAATATGATAATTGGCCATAAGAATGATTAAATGGTTCGGTTATTGTTTGGCATAGGTGAAACCTATATGAATTTGTTACATTCGGTCATAAAATGGAATTAAATATGAAGGCTAAGTTTGAGTAGTTAAGGCCGAATGGGTTATAGATTAAACATAAACGAATTTTATGCATATGAATATGTATGTATTTGTGTGTGCGGCATTGATGATAAATGGCAATTAGTAATATGGTAAATGTTTAATAAGTTGACATTCGGAGTTAGCTATATGTCTTGGAGCCATAGTGTAATTTGAAATAATAAAAGTATATGATATTAAAGCATGCATTATATATATGCATGTGTATATGCGGTTGTGCATAAATATGAGTAAATGATTAAATTGTGATAGTCATATATAAGTATATATATATGCCTTATATATGTACCTTGTGCTTATAGAGACATTCGGGAATATGGTTAAATTCATGTATAAGGAAGCATGATAAGTTATGTGAATCTTTGCTTGGTATGCGAATTAGATATAGATTATATAAGCATGAAATTGAGTCACGGCATTTTTATAAAATATAATACATATTGAAGTTATATATGATTGTCAAATGTGACTATTAAGAAATAAAGTTGAGTAAGATATTAAACAAATCTATTTGTTTTAATTAAGCTCAAGAGCAAAGAGGATCAAAATTAGATAAGGGAAAAGAGAAAGTAATAGAGTAGCCATTCCGCAACCGTTCAAGTATATCCGAGGTAAGTTTTGAATAGTCATATTTAGTACGTAATTGATAATATCTTGATATATGTATGATAACTGTACTGAGATCTATTGAGGCTATTCGAATATAGTTGTGTGTCAAATAACTTATGTTTAAGGCTTAAAGCCGAATAGACATTATAAGATAAGTTTGAAAAGTAAAACGGACATATATTCTCATGTATGTTATTGAACCAAAGGTTATATGAATGGTGCATATGTTACGTTATTATTTGAATGGAATAAATGAACTATGATTGTGAGATGTTATGTGAATTGAATTCTCTTACAAATAAGTATGCATGACACTCAGTGATGAAGTATATCCAGACTTAGGGTCCGCAGGCTATGTGCTGGAACTATATCCGGACTTAAGGTCCGCAGGCTATGTGATGGAATTATATCCAGACTTAAGGTCCGCAGGCTATGTGCTGGAATTATAACCAGACTTAAGGTCCGCAGACTACGTGCTGGAAATATGTCCGGGCAAAAGTCCCACAGGCTTCAAGCTGGTATTATACCGGGTTTAAATTCCCGCAGGCTTGTGCTGGTAATTAGTTTCAAGTTCTAAGACCTGACAGGCTTAATGCTAGTAAATTAAGTAAGATTACGATATTGAATGTTCGCAGTAAACCATTGTTGAGTAAGTACTGTACATTTTAGATGTTCAGGTACGTATTACTTACACATCGGTGAATTGATTTCGAAGTGAATCATTAGCATCAAAGAAGAATATATATATATAAATGTGATTGATGGTTATATTTACGAATATGAGAATGATTTAATCGGTCATGGTATATTTGTATATGAATTATATGTTAAAATTACTTTATGACACATGTACATTCAGTCAATGATTTTGTGATTTATTAGTATTAAAGAATGATATTTAAGTGTGAATGATTGTTATATCTACGAGTAAAACAATGACCTATTCGGTCAAATGTTGTTAATATATGAGATTATTTGATTTAAATGCATCGTTTGAACTTTAAGTAAAAGAAAAATATGTGCTGAGAATCTATGTTTATGTTTATGTGTATTCGGCCATGAAGCAAATTTGAATTGAGATTAGGTTTGTTTAAATAAATGTTTCGATGTTCGATAAGTCCTAATTGTTTGCGATGCTTAAAACTTACTAAGCTTTGAAAGCTTACTCTGTTCTTTATTTCTCTGTTTTATAGATTGTTGATTTTGGCCACCGACTCGGGGATCATCAACAGTTCATTACACTATCGATCTTTTTGGTACAATTATATTTTGGACTCGATATGGCATGTATAGGTTAGGCTGATGATAACGATGTTTGGAAATTGTAAATATTTTGGCCATATGAAAATGGCGTATAACTTAAATATCAGTATGTATTTCAGCTCGATCTTTGTTTATGTTTATTGACAATGTGAATGAGATAATTAAATGTTTTGTTCAGTAATACCTCTTAGCCTTAATCCGGTGATCGGATTCGGACTAGGGGTGTTACATGGACAAAAATGGGCTTGGAAGGGTAAAATTTGAAAGAATGGTAAAAAGGGCATTTTGGTCATTTAAGGGTAAAATGAATTAAAAGACAAAAATTAAAAGCCAAATGTGTCCATCTTCCTCCCATGGCCATGTGAATCCAGAGGGGAGCCATGGCTAGGGTTTCCAAGCTTCCTAGCTCAATAGTAAGTGATCCCGATCCCCGTTTTTAATGTTCTATGCATTTATGAAATCCTAGTAATATGCTCTACTCATTTCTACCATTATTTTGAGCTAGGGTTTATGTTTAAAAATTTACCCATGCATGACATGCTACTCTTTTGATGTTTAATGGTAGAATATGAAAGATTGGAGTGTATTTAACACCTTTTACGAAGTCATTTTTCATGAAAAGGCCTAAAAAGGACTAAATTAAAAAAAGTGTAAAATAGGTAACTAAAAATCTATTTTAATGAGAAATGTGGGCTGCCATAAGCTTGAATATGGTTCGGCTAGGCTTGGGTAATCAAGAAATTGAACACATTTCATTTTACGAGCCTAGGCACTAAATTACAAATATGTGAAAGTTTAGGGGCAAAATTGTAAAATTGTAAAAATATGATTTTTGGATCAATTTGAATAATGTGAGTCCTAAATAGGATATATTTGAAATGATAGATAAAGGAAATCGAGATTTGGGCTTAAATCGGGAAAATGCAAGTTTTGGACTAAAATAGTAATTTTGTCATATCCGCATTCGAGGTAAGTTCGTGTAATTTAATGAGCATATTATTCATATTATTATTGTTATACATGAAATATATCTTGCTATGATTGTATTGAATTTTATGTTAATGAAAATTTGATAGAAATTGACATTTTAAATGAAATGAATAAGTTTGTATAAAAACTAGGTGATATGTTATTTTTATTGTATAGATTAATGCTCAAATAAACATTAAAATGTGTATTCATGCATGAATTATAATGTTGATGGACATTGTGAAATAATATATGGGAAAGGTTGTACTAATGAAAAGTTGATAAAGTGTCCTGGTTGAATAAAAAGGGATATCTGATGGATATATCATTTCTTACATGATATGAGATCCTGCATGTGTTGCAGTAAAAGATTTAGCCCGGACGGGTAATCCATAGATCTCAGTATAGGAAGGATCTAGCCCGGACAGGTGTTCCTCGAATAATTGAGCCTCCCAAGAATATGTGTGCATTATGGATTTATCCCGGACGGGTAATCCGATTGAGGACTGAATTTAGCCTGGACTGGCAATTTAGATCCAAGCTTATGAGAGCAATTGTCATTGAAAGGGATTTAGCCTGGACTGGTAATCTCGCTGTAAGATGTAAGGTTCACGGGAGTGCATATTGAGATGATCACTTTTATGAATTGACGGTAAATGGGATATCCATCAAGATCCCCGAGATTCAATGAGATTAACATGAGAAATAGAAATGGAAATACTTGAAATGATAAACTCATCTATGCTTAGATGATACTAGTATGATGCATATAATTGTCATGTTTGGGTGAGTGGTTGTGCTAAGAGATAGCACAGGTACGTACTCGAAACCCATGAACATGTGTTTGACATGTGAAATGAAATGGACTTATGGTAAGAATGCAAATAGATGAATGATACATATGAGAATAATATTTTTATGGCAATCTTATGATGAACATCATTTTATGGCTCTAAACTGTTTAGACAGCAGCAATAGTCCGACTTTGAAAATCCACCAAAAATTATGGAAGTCTAATTAAATACTGAATTAAATATGAAATGAAATCTTATTGTGTCTCATTTCACATAGAAGAAATGGTATAAGAAAAAGAATTTAATATTATGAGATATTCGAATTCTTGTGAGACAGAGTTAGAATAAGTTTGGAATCCTCTATTCTAACTTGGGAAAATTATTATAAATTGTAAAAAAATAATTATTAGTTAGAATTCGTCTGACTAAGTCCTTAATGAGTTTATTTTCAATGTAAATAGACAGGAACATCATCCAAATCTTGTACTAAGAGATAATTAAGTTTTATTAAAGAGAGGTCAGAACTATCGGACGGCAAAACAGGGGAGACTTTAAAGAATAAACTGTACTTATTGGATAGACCAAAAATTCTAAAAATTTTATTATAAAAATATATCTGATTCTAGTTTCTTGGAAAATTAACAGATTTTAATTTGGAGTTCTGTAGCTCTAGATATAAATGATTTAGTGACTGTGACTCAAGAAAATAGCTTGACTAGATTTTAATAAATAGAGAGAAATTGAAATAGCATATTAATTCCTTGCTTATTATTTTCATGCGAGCTTCCTAAGCGTAAAGCTTACTCCCTCCTTTCCATTTCTTTTAGTGTTGTCAGGTCAGTTCGAGGTTGGAGAACGTCGGAGGCAACATCACACTACCAAGCTATCACATTGGGATATTGATACATAGGTTGAGAAGTTTCAAGTGAGTGGCATGTATAGGAGTTAGTTTTTATGATATGTGTTCTATGATTTGGCCAAATGTATTGGCTTGTTTTGATTTATTTGTATATGGCCATAAGGTATGACTCATATTGAGTATGGTTTGTAAATCTATCTATCCATGCTATGTTATAATGTTTGTGATGAAATGATGTGAGCATGATGGTTGGTCATGCATGATTGGTGTTGTGACATGCATGTGTGATGAATGCTTCATGACCATTCGAAGTGGTCATGACCATGGTTAATGTATAATAGGGCAAGTAAGATAATAATGCCTTGAACGTGAATGCAAGATGGATAAGTTGATAATCATGGTATTAGAGAATAAGTGGTAAAGTATTTGACTTGGTCAAATAAATGAGATTTGGTATGCCTAGAATCGATATAATGTGAGGATATGTAAAACGTGTATGATGTCTCGAAAATGTCATGTTGTGTCTTAATAAAGAGTGTTTTAATCATTAAAATGTTTCTATGAAATGTGATTATGACGTGTATATAGATATAAGGGATTGTGGGGTAACATGAAGGCTTGGAAAATAGCCTAAGTGTTGGCCACACGGGCTAAGACACGGCCGTATGTCTCATCCGTGTGAGGGACATGGCCTGGTGACACGAGCGTGTGGCCTGGCCATACGGTTCAAATTGTGTGTTGACGTCATAAACAGAGAGTTACTCTGCCTGAGGACACGGGCGTGTTGATGACACACGGGCATGCCCTTGTGTCCACACGGGCGTGTGACCCTATTTTATGAGAAAAATTTCCAAAGTTCTCAATTTAGTCCTGGACCATTTTAAATGTATGTTATGGTCCTCGTAGACCCATAATAGGGACACTATGAATATATTCGATTGGTTTTAATTTACAACGAAATTTTATGGTTCGAATTGCATGATTGTTTTCGTTTAGGTCCGGTAATGCCTCATATCCTGTCCCGGCATTGGACTCGGGTAGGGGGTGTTACAATACCTATGACCAGATTGTTACAAAAAGATGTGAAGTTTGACTGGTCTGAGAAATATCAAAAGAGTTTTGAACAGTTGAAAGTGTGTTGACCAAGGCACCAATATTAGTGCAACCTAAGTTGGGGAAAGAGTTTGTGATTTTTAGCAACGTGTCATTGAATGGTCTTGGTTGTGTGTTGATGCAAGAGGGTAAAGTGATAGATTATGCCTCAAGACAGTTGCAAAAAGAATTATCCAACGCGCGACTTGGAATTGGCTACTATTGTATTCGCTTTAAAAATTTGGAGACACCATTTATTCGATGAGAAATGTCATATCTTTACTAATCACAAGAGTTTAAAGCATTTGATGACTCAGAAATATTTGAATTTGTGACAACGGAGATGGCTCGAGCTATTGAAATATTATGAATTAGAGATTGACTATCACTCGGGGAAAGCAATCGTAGTCACAGACACTTTAAGTAGAAAGACTTTGTTTTCTTTGAGAGTGATGAATACATGGTTAACTTTATCTGATGATGGATCGATTCTGGCCGAGTTGAAAGCTAGACCGGTATTTCTTCAGCAAATTCACAAAGCTCAGAAAGGTGAAAATGAGTTGCCAGCTATAAGAGTTCAATGCCAATTGGATAGTGACTCAGAATATCAGATTGGATTGGATGATTGTTTGAGGTTCCGAGGTAGGATTTGTGTACCGAGAGATACTGACCTGATTCAGAAAATTCTTCATGAGACACATTATAGTTGTTTATCTGTTCATCCTGGAAGTACCAAGTTGTATAATGATTTGAAAGAATTACATTGGCGGTCAGGCATGAAACAAGACATTTCAGAGTTTGTGATGAGGTGTCTAATTTATCAACAAGTGAAAGCCAAACATCAAGTGTCTTCGGGTTTACTTCAGTCTTTGACTATACCCAAGTGGAAATGGGATAGAGTTACAATGGATTTTGTATCGTGGTTACCTCTGACTCCGAAGAAGAAAGATGTTGTATGGGTCATTGTTGATAGATTGATGAAATCAGCTCACTTTATTCCAATACGTACCGATTATTCACTTGATAAACTAGCTGAATTGTACATTGCTGAAATTGTTAGATTGCATGGAGTGCCTACTTCTATTCTTTCGAATAGAGATCTGTGGTGTATGTTACGATTTTGGAAGAAATTACAATAAGCGTTGGGTACGAAGTTGAATTTTAGTACCGCATTCCATCCGTAAACCGATGATCAATCTGAGAGAGTAATTCAAATTCTTGAAGATATGCTTCACTGTTGTGTTTTAGAGTTCCAAGGTAGTTGGGAGAAATATCTACCGTTGGTCAAATTTGCTTATAACAACAGTTATCAATCGAGTACAAAGATGGCATTGTATGAAGCATTGTATGGCCGCAAGTGTCGAACTTCATTGTACTGGACCGAGCTTAGTGAGAAACAGATTCACGAGGTTGATTTGGTTAGAGAAATCGAAGAAAAGGTGAAAGTAATTTGTGATTGTTTGAAAGCAGCTTCGGATCGATAGAAATCGTACGCGGCTTTGAATCAAAAGGATATCAAATTTTAGGTTGGTGACAATGTGTTTCAAAAGTGTCTCCACGTTTCATTGGGCCGTATAAGATTACTGAAAGAATAGGACCAATGGCATATCGACTATCTTTGCGTTGGAGTTAGGAAGGATCCACAATGTGTTTCATGTATCAATGTTACGACGATACCAATTAGATCCTTCGCATGTAAATTCCCCAACAGAGATTGAGATTCGACTCGATATGACATATGGTGAAAAAACTATCAAAGTGTTAGCTCGAGAGGTTAAACAATTGAGAAATAAAAGCATAGCTCTAGTGAAAGTTTTGTGGCAATGACACGGGGTCGAAGAGGCTATGTGGGAACCTGAGGATGCTATGAGAAAACAGTACCCAAACCCAAACCTCTTTTTCAGTAAGATTTTCAAGGACGAAAATCCCTAAGGGGAAGAGTTGTAACAACCCATTTTTGGGTCAAATTGGAACATTCATTTTAGGACCACAAATCTAAAGTAGAAATATTTATTTTATTATTCCTTTAAGATCTACAGCATGATAAAATAATTGTGTGAAATTTTCGTTAAGAAATTTTATCGATTAAGTGCTCAATTTGACTAGAAGGACTAAATTACAATAAGTGCAAAACTTTAATTTTATAAGTTAAAGGTGTCTAATTGTTATGAACTTTTAATTAAAGGTCCTTAAATGGAAATTAGACCATTATACCTTAGGAAAGAAAAAAATGGACATGGTTAGATGAAATTTCACAATTATGCATTAAGGGTATTTTAGTAATTTGGCTAATAAGGACAAAATTCACTAAATAAAAGATGTCCATCTTCTCAATTTCATCCCCCTATAGCTAAAATTCACAAGGAGTCCATAGCTAAGGTTTTGGCCACTTTCAAGCTCAATTATAATGAAGTTCAAGTCTAGATCAGGGGAAAACCAAAGTAATTGATGAATAGATCTCTTTGGCCATTTTTTGTAACCGAGGTAAGTTCATATGTTAAATAAGATTTACTTTAAATGTGTTTTAAATGCTTTAATTTGTGCATGAATTGTGTAATCGACCTTACGGACACATTTCACGATGATTTGGCAAGCGAGAAATCCTAATCGAACCTTAGGAATAGATTAGGATACAAGTGATATGTCAATAGGGTTTTATGTTATGTGATTCGGGTGCTGGTCCTATGCATCCTACCAGTGGCTGAGTATATCAGCATATGTTGCGGTTACTTGACAGCTTGTATGAGTAGCACCGGGTAGCTACGTCTTGACTGACAGCTTGTATGAGTAGGCCCGTTGTTGGCTTGAGAGCGAGCATATATGTGATATGAGATAGAGGTAGCAATGGCTACATATGTGGCACCTTGTGTACAAGGTTTCCCGAGTATCCGAATTTATCATTCTGAGTGGTTCATTAAGTATGCCAATGATAAGAATAAATATGAAGCTATTACGAGATGGTACAAGTATGTACGCAAAGCTTATGTTTAGAAAATTTGTGGAATAATAATTTCAAGGCAAGTTGTGAAGGAAAGAATTATGGTCTTGAGATTTTGGTAAATTGCATTACCTTATGTTAAATTCCTTGCATGTTAATATATGGTAAGGTTAGCTTATTTCTTTCATACAAGCTTACTAAGCTATATAGCTTACTCTGTTTTATTTTCCATTTTTTATAGTGTCACCAAACTAGCTCGAGTTGGAGATTATTGGAGTTTGCATCACGCTATCAAACTGTTATTTTAGGTACCGATGATTTTAAAAATTTTGAGAATATGGCATGTACAGGGACTTGGTCATTTTGTTATATGTGTCATTATGATTTGGCCAAATATATTAGCTTGTAATAGTCATGGGTTTGTTTTGGTATTAAGCCATGTAATTTGGCTCATTTGGGTTGAATTGGTTGTAAGCTAATGTGTATATATATATGCATGTATGTGCAATTATCTCTTGTGTGATGTGGTTTATAAATGCTTGGTAAATGGTTGATTGTGGCTTAATGGTTTTGTTGTTGAATGGTTAAGATTGGTTCATTGGTATGCTAGGAAAACTAAGAAAAACTATGCATGTTATTGGTAGCCATATTGGAACTTGTAGAATGTGAGTTTGGTATGATTTGGTTTGGGAAAATATGATGTGTAAATATGTTGATTGTGGATAATGGAATGACATGATTTGACCTTGTTTGTGAATGTTTTGGTTGCCTAAATATGCCAAAATTTATGCATTACGATTGTGGGTGTGTATGTGCAAATGAGGGTGACAAATGGCTTGGTAAATAACTTTTATTTTGCCCACACAGGTAGACACATGGGCATGTGCCTATACCGTGTGTGACACACGATCTGCCTCATGGGCATGTGTTTTGGCCGTGTGCCCCCTGCACCTTAATTTTTAGAAATAGAATGCTCAGAATTGAGCACACGGGCAGAGACACAAGCATGTGTCTCTACCGTGTGAAAGACACGGCCTTAAGCACGGGCGTGTGTCCCGACCGTGTGAAGTCTACACTTATTTTATGAAAATTAAATTAACCACACGGCCTAGCACACGGGCGTGTGACTTGACCATATGACCTCAATTGTTCATGCTTTACAAAACATAGAGTTACACGAGTTAAGGACACAGGCACGTGTGACCACATGGCCTAGCCCCACGAGCGTGTGACCCCTGTTTATAGCAAAATTTTTCTAAGTTTTGTAAAAATTTCCTGAGTTATCGGTTTAGTCCCGAACCACTTCCAAAGCATAGGGCTTCGTAGGCTCCTATTAGGGACTTTATGATTGAAAGCAAATGGTTTTATTTTGGTCGAAAATTTATGACTCAGAATTGTATGTTTGCTTGTGATGTGAGTCCGATAATGCCTTGTATCTTGTTCCTGTGTTGAATACGGGTAATGGGTGTTACATATAGCACGGGCTTGCCCCAGGGTCACACGGGTGTGTCCCTTGGACCACACGGGCATGTAAGCCCTGTAACTTGGAAAAATTTTAAAATTTTCACGAAAATTCTTATGGTGCCCGGTTAAGTCACGATTCAAATTTAATATTCATATTGGGCCTTGATGGTCCATTTAAGGGATGTTATGAATAAATTCGGAATTTGAATAGTAACTTACATGATTTATTCGTAAAATTTTGTGAAAGTTCTGGTAATCCTCTGAAATCATATTCCGACGACGGATACAGGTTAGGGGTGTTACATTTAGTGGTATCAAAGTTACAGTTTAGTCAGTTCTCAGACTGAACGTAGCATATGTGGGGGCTAGAAATACATGCCACTATATAACCTGTGATAGTGTGATATCTCCCGACTCTGATGAAAATTGTTTTACAAATAGACAGAGATGCTTTCCAACCGAGCTAATTCCAACATTGCTGAAAGTGATACTCACGTGCTTGAGTAAAAATGTTACTTATGATGAAACGAGATTCATAAAGGTATGAAATAAATGTTTTATGATGAACATGTTAATGATACACAATAAGTGATATGTGTGTATTTATGAAAGTTAAATTTTGAGGCTTACGATCTCCACCCCCTTACCAGTATAGTGTTATACAATGAAACTCACAAGATTTATATGGATTAAGCTCATGAATGTGGAACTAAATAGTTCAAAGGCTGAATATGTGATGTCATTGTTAAGGAATAAGTTATTCATGAGTAAACGGCTTATCTAGATATGATATTTATAGAATGGATTAGCCAAAAATTCTTCCGAATTGACTCTTTCAGTGAACTGAATAATGTAAGATTATTGATGACTTAATTAGTCAGTAGAATAGTGATGAAATTGCAAAGATATTTGAAGGCAGCTGTTATAATTGAGTATATTACAGCAACATCTCCTTGGTACTCTATAAGTTCAGTTATTATCAGAGGCATATGAAATTTTTCATGTTTAGATGCAATATTTGTCGTATTGAAAGGCTAGTAAATCATGATAGATGAAATTACTGTAATTCAGGTTCATTTATGAGCGATATTGCTCTACCTTACTTGGGTTTTCTAATTCATCATGATTGATATAAGATTTGAGGATAAGATTCATATGATGTTATTTTCTATTTCTATTGATTGAAGCCCTGAATTGCAAATGTGCAAGTTATATTGTCTTTATCACAGTTGTTTCTACTAAGTATGCATGATATACCCTTCTGAATTGTCTTTGAGATATCATCAATCTCTTTATTATTCAAGCATGGTTTATCTGTAAAAGATATTCATTGGTTGGAGGTAATTAAATTCATTACCGTTATAAATATTGACTCGATCTAGAAATTTGGTGACAGAGATTATAGATTATAGAAACTGAATTACTGCATTGGTCATTATAGGGGCCACTTTCGGTTCTTCCTCTTCTAATTTGAGGTACACTATTGATATTGAAGTGTTGATCTATCTATACAGTTGAAATGTCAGCCATATTAATGCACCATGGTTTAAAATCCATCTGATGATTGTGGCTTTGGAAAAAAAAACTCAAAGAATAATTGAAATATCTACATTGATGACCCAGTTATTACAGAAAAGAGGTAAGATTTGAATAGACTGTCAAATGTTAGTAAATTTTTGACCAGTTGGAAGCTCTTTTGATCAAAGTATTAATTCTGGTTCAGCTTGAATCGGGTAAGGAATATATTATTACAGTACTGCACTATTAAACAGGATTAGACTGTGTTTTGATGCAGTAAGGCAAAGTAATAGCCTGTCCTTTTAGATAGTTAAAAACCACATGGAAAGAATTACCCGATACATGATCTAAAATTGACAGCTATTGTTTTTGTATTGAAATCTGATAACATTACTTGTTTGGTGAAAAATGTCATATATTTACCGATTATAAAAAGTTAAAGTATCTGATGTTGCAAAAAGATTATGATTTGACAATTGTATACCACTTGGAAAGAACGAATGTGATTATAGACGTTCTGAGTAGGAAATCTCTGTATACTTTGCAAGCCAAGGATACCGATTATGATTGTTTGATAATAGCTTATTTTTAACTGAGTATATAGCTAAACTGATGTTTCTACGACAGAACAGCGAAACTCAGAAAAGTGATAATGAGTTGTAAGTTAAACGGGTATAGAATGAAATAATTATTGAATCAGGATAGCATATTTGAATTTGATAATTTTATGTTATTCCGAGATAGAGCCTGTGTATTAAAGAATTTGGAACTTTTACAGAAAATTTTACATGAATGATCACAGTAGTACTATGTATGTTTATCTAGAAAATGATAAAATGTACAACGATTTGAAAAAGATATACTGGTAGCCCAGAATGAAATATGGTAATTTTGAATCTATATTTAAATGCTGGATGTATCAGAAGATAGAGATGATACTTTCAAGATAGGTATAGTCAGTGAAAGTACCAAAATGGAAATGGGACAAAATTACCATGAATTTTATAGTAGGATTATCCCTGTCTATGAAAAAGAAAAATACTATTTGAGTAATTGTTGATTGTTTGACGAAGCCTGCATATTCCATTCTGGAATGAGTGGATTTCACACTTGATAGATTACTTGAATTATTTGTTTTTGAGATTGTCAGACTATATGACGTGCTATTCTCTGCTATGTCTGATAGAGATCTACAGTTTAAATTCTGATTCTGAAACAAGTTACAAGAAACTATGGGTATACGGTAAAATTTTAGTATCGTATTTCATTTTCAGATGGATGATCAATGTAAACATATGATTCAGAATTTGGAAAATGTGTTTCGACGTTGTGTACTTGAATTTGAAGGTAACTGGGAAGAGTATTTGCCTCTGGCTGAAGTTGCTTATTATAACAGTTAACAGTCAAGTGCAAAATTCTTACTATACGAGTCTTTATATGGTCACAAATATAAAACTCTAGTATTTTGGATAGAGTTTAGTGAGAAAAGATACATGTAGTAGGTTTGATTCTTTGAAACTGAAGAAAGATGAAAATGATCTGAGACAATTTAAAAGCAGTATTTGATCATCAGAAATTCAATGTGAATCTAAAATGAAAAGAACTAGAGTTTCAGATAGGCGATAAAATATTTTTGAAAGTTTTTGTCATGGAAGAAAGTTCCCCGATTTGGCCGTAAAGGCAAATCAAGTCTGTGGTTTATTGGGTCATATAAGATTATTGAAAAGAATTGGGCTTGTTGCATGTTGATAAGTAATATTATTAGAGTTATACAAAATTCACACTATTTATATGAGTATAAGTGTTATGACAGTATCGATCAGACCCATCATCTGTTATTACTTTAATAAATGTTAAATTCAGCCTGACACAACTTACAATGAGAGATTGATTGAAATTCTGGCATTTGAAGAGAGAAACTGAGAATTAAAAAGGTAGCTTTAGTAAAAGTTTTTTGACAATTACATGATATAGAGGAAGCTACCTAGGAACTGGAGGAAACTATGAGAAAGTAATGTCTGAATCTCTTTACTAGTAAAATTTTGGAGGACGAAAATTCCTTAAGGGAGAGAGTTGTAACAGCCCAAATTTCGGTGAAATCGAAACAGTGGTTTCGAGACCACAAATCTGAGCCAAAAATAAAATTTATTTTTATTTTATTATATGGTCCATAATATGATAGAAATGTCATGTAAAATTTTTTATAAGAAAATTTTATCGATTATGTGCTTAATTACAAGAATGACCAAATCGCATAAAATGCAAAAGTTGAATTCTAGTAGCTAAAAGGATTAAATAGCTATGGAATTCAAAACTTGAGGTCCTTATATGGTAATTAGACCATTAATGAAAAGTTAGTAGATATTTTTGGATGATTCAACCATGGAAAATTAGAGAAAGTTTAAGGACTAAATTGGAAATCAAAATTATTAAAAGATGATAATTTATTAAATAGAAATAAAAATCATTTTTATCATCTTCTTCTCCAAAATAATACATGGAAACCCTAGGAGAAAGAGAAGAAATTTTCATGGCCAAATTGGGTAAGTTTCATTGGCCTGTTTTTAGTAATTTTGATATTTTTAAATCAGGATAGCTTAATCTATCTATTTGGGGGATCAATTTGAGAAATTATCAAAGTATGAAAATTGGGTCGTGGATGTATATGCTGAAAATTAGAAAATTATGGTAGAAAATGAAAGGTTGTTGATAGATAAACAAGTTTTACAAAGTGATTTTTGATGAAAACTTGATTTAGGGACTAAAATGTAAAGTTGTGAAATTGAAGAAAAATGTTGATTTTTTATGAATACATGTGCTGTAAATTTTGTAATGGGATTTAGGTTAGGCTTTGAATAGCAAGTAAATTGCACAAATTTTATTTTCCAAGCCTAGGGACAAAATGGGAATTTATGGAAAAGTTAGCGGCAGAATGGTAATTTTGTGGACTAGGATGTAAATTGAGTCTAAATGAGTATGAAATATGAGAAATAGAAGTAAAATTTACTTGTACAGATTCTAATAGACCAAATTCGGAGCTAGAACAAGAAAACAGGAAAATGTCAGATTAGTAGATTTTACGTACACGAACATTGTCGAGGTAAGTTAGTGTAAATAAATTGTATATGTTTTTATGCTTGAATTAAATGTTGTGTTTGTGAATTGTAAAAATGTTATAAATATTTGGAATGACCACATAGTCATTAAAGCCCGATAAGTGAAAGTGTCTGATCAATTATAATACCTGACAAATGATAAACGATAAAAATGTTAATTTTATGCTTGAGATGAATGTGAACATTTGAATTGCATAAATGCATAAATATATGATATTGAGTACATGCTTGATAATGCTTGAAAGATGCTAAATTTCGTTTGAATAAATGGAAAATTGGATGGATATGTGATTTCTCAAAATGAATGAAATCCTGCATTTGTTACGGTTGGGATTTAGCTCGGACGAATAATCCTATTGATCTCATGATAGAAAGGATTTAACCCAGACGGATAATCCTAATATAAGTCCGCTCGAGCATATGTCATAAAAAGGATTTAGCCTGGACTGGTAATCCTGTTGTATACATGTGTGGCTCGAGAGTGTACTCTCTGATATAGCTCCTTATGGGTACCATTGGACATGATTTGACAGATCCCGATTCGTACACCTCGAGTGTATTACCTACGTATCCATTGATATTCCGAATAAATTCAACGGGTGACAATTCCAGACGTGAGAAGATATGAATGTTAAAATGAGTTATTACACGAATCCGTCTAAAATACAAGAAAATAATGATACATGACAAATGATATATGAAAACTTGAAATGATGATATTTGTACATGGACATTTGATGAATATATGTTCATTCTTGATTATGGACTTGTACACCTTGAGTGTACTAATCGTGACCTTGATATTCCGAGTAATATGAGTAAAATTCTGATATGAAATAATCTGAACTCGAAATGAATTAGTATGAAATTATACTTGTAATAATGAGATGAATTATGCATGTTGAATGAATACATGTTGTGGAAAGCATATGTGCTTGGAAACTTGATTGTTGTTGAGCCCATATATGTTTTGATGTTATTATTGAATATATAACTAATAAGGGCAATGAGGATTTGTGTAGGGCTTGAGGCCAAATTGATTGAATATGCCTTACATAGTTACCTCAAAATAGAATGAATAGTAAGTTAAGTACCATGTTATACAAACCTACTGAGCATTTTATGCTTACTTAGTTTTATTTCCTTGTTTTAGAGTAAGTCAGAAACTCGTTAGATTGGAAGCTTGGCGGAGATCACTCACACTATCCATCAGTCCATGTCAGCACAATATGGTAAAGCAATTATGGTTATAATGGCATGTATAAGTTATATAGGCCATATTGGCATGTAAATGATAATGATGTTTGTAACCTAGCCATTGGAATGGCTAGTAATGACATGTTTTGATGTACTTGTAATGTCATACTATGGTAGTTTCAAAATGTTAAGAACTTGATCAAATTATGTCTAACATGTGGACTAAACTAAGGTAAGATTGTGAACATGTATGCATGTAATGATGTTCCATATGAATGATGGAATTTGCTAAATTTGAATGCTTGAAATGGTTGGTTTATGGATGTGAGTTTAAGTCCAGGTCATTGGTGCGAACTTGGGTGAGAAATGAAGCTAGGAATGGCTTTATTTTGTCCACACGGGCAGACACACGGGCGTGTGTCTAGACTGTGTGTGACACACGACCAGGTAAATGGGAGTGTAGTTAGGCCTTGTGTCCCTTGCACCTAAATTTTGAGAATTAGAATGCTCAGAATTGAGCACATGGGCATGTGTCTCATCCATGTGTACCATAGGGCCTAGAACACAGGCATGTGTCTTGGCCATGTAAACCTGCACCTAATTTCGAGTTGAATTATTTAACCACACGGCCTAGCACACGGGTGTGTGGCATGGCCGTGTGCACAAGTCAGAGAGTTACACAGGGTCGAACATGACCTATAGCACAGGCATGCCCCAGGGTCACACGGGTGTGCCCCAGGGTCACACAGGCATGTCCCTTGGACAACACGGGTGTGTGAGCCCTGTAACTTGGAAAAATTTTAAAAATTTCACAAAAATTGTAACACCCTAAACCCGGCCCAGACGTTACAGCCGAATTTAGTATGTCACATGGAGATGTTTCAAAAAACATGTGTTTATCTAAATTTCTTTGTTTAGAGTTTAGCAAAAATCTGTTCTTGTTTTAAGTTAAAGTGAATGGAAGCTGTGCACCAGGTAGGAAGCCAGAAAAGAGGAGGTGAGTCTTATAGGACCGCTTAAGTACCAAGCTCTTCCCGGATCCAATCCTAGACATGCACACATCCATTGCCACACTTTAAGCAGGTTATGTAACACCCCAAACCCGGCCTGGAAGTTTGACTCGAATCTGGCGTGTCTCATTGAAGTGTTTTTCGGAAACCATGTTTCCATTAAAAACCCTTCTTAGTAATTAAAAACTTGTACCCTTTTTAAACCTTGTTAGAAAACCTCAGGTGAATATCATTCTTAACAATTTTGTAAAAAAATCCTGGCAGTGGCGGACACTTAATTTAAAAACAATTGCGGTTACGTGATGTTTTGAACAACAGTAGTTGCTTTGGAAAACCATGTTCTAATACTAGCAATTATAAGAACAATAAATAAAATTCCAAATTTGAAATCCAGAAAATTACAACGGCTTTACAACAACCCACATAAAAACATTTAAAAGCAATAATCAAAACTATAGCATAAATAGTGTGTGTGGCTTCCTCAAAGCCCCTCGTAGCCTCGATCCGTCTAAGGCTGGTAATTACCTGAAAGGTTAATAAACGGGGTGAGTTTAAAAAAACTCAGTGTGAAATCCCCAACTATAAAAAGGAACAGTCAGTCATATAAAAGAATTAAACGTCTGGCCCCAGCCTTACTTACAGTTTCAGTACCAATTGGGCCTTAGCCCATTATAACAGACAGTACCAGATGGGCTTTAACCCATTACAGAATAAGAAACATTATCAGAACTAGAATCAGAATCAGAATCAGAATTAGGTGACAGAATCAAAATCAGTATCAGGTAACAGAATCAAAATCAGAATCGGTATCAGGTAACAGAATCAAAATCAGAATGTGAATGCAATTCCAACCCAGCCTATAACCAACCGCTACACTCCACCCGTACCAGCCCTACACTCCATGTGGGGAATAGCTCAACCCACCCAGCCCTACACTCCACAGTTGCAGCATTGCTGCTCAGATATCAGTAAGTTGAGGCAAAGCCTCCAGTACGTGAACAAGCCACTTTCAGTACTTCCTCCATCAGTATAACCCATAACCCATGCAACAGATATAAATGTCATGGCATACAACATACAGAATCAGAATATCTGCCCATATTTGAATCAAACAGTCACAGTCAAGTCATTAATATCACCAACATATATTGACAATCAGATTCGTCAACCACACAGTCCAAGTCAGTCACTTGGCCACAAGGGCAAAATAGTTATTTAACACCTTAGGGGCAAAATGGTAATTTTACCCTACAAGGGTATCTCGGTAATTCTACCCCACAAGGGTATCTCGGTATTTCTACCCTACAGGGGTATTTCGGTATTTCTACCCTACAAGGGTATTTCGATCATTCTACCCTACAGGGGTATTTCGGTTATTCTACCCTACAGGGGTATTTCGGTAATTCTACCCTACAGGGGTATTTCAGTAATTCTACCCTACAGGGGTATTTCGGTAATTCTATCCTACAGGGGTATTTCGGTAATTCTACCCTATAGGGGTATTTCCGTAATTCTACCCTACAAGGGTATTTCGGTAATTACACAAAGTAGAGGTATTTTGGTAATTTTACAAACTAATGGTATTTTGGTAATTTTATTGATCGAGGGTATTTTGGTAATTTTGTAAACCAAGGGTATTTCAGTAATTTTTTACATTGAGGGTAAAATGGTAATTCTATAAATCGAGGGTAAGACGGTAATTCTGTAAATCGAGGGTAAAATAGTAATTCTATAAATCAAGGGTAAAATGGTAATTCTGTAAATCGAGGGTAAAATAGTAATTCTATAAATCGAGGGTAAAACGGTAATTTTGTAAATCGAGGGTAAAATAGTAATTCTATAAATCGAGGGTAAAATGGTAATTCTGTAAATCGAGGGTAAAAATAGTAATTCTATAAATCGAGGGTAAAACGATAATTCTGTAAATTGAGGGTAAAATGGTAATTCTATCTTACAGGAGTATTTCAGTAATTTTACAAATCGAGGGTATTTCAGTAATTTTGCAAACTGAGGGTATTTTTGTAATTTTACAAATCGAGGATATTTGGGTAATTTTATATATCGGGGGTACTTTGGTAATTTTACAAGTTGAGGGTATTTTTGTAATTTTGCAAACAGGGATAACAATACGAATGGGCCTAAAGCCCTTCTCGGGCCAAATGTGCCCACACGCTCGTGTGGCCCTTTTAGCCCAAATCTAGCCACAAATATGAGATTCACCTAGCCTAGTCCAATATTTACTAAACAATCAAACAACTTAATCCAATTGGGCCCGTAGGCCCATTAGGCCCACATGGCCCCTTTCGGCCTATCGCGACCCGAAGTAGCCATCCTACAACAAGAGTAGTGATAAATACACACCTGATTGGAGACTGGAGTTAATCCACGCTCTGAGCATGCCATAAAGCGAAAGGGATCAGCCAAGAAAGGTACCTTTACTCTCCTCATGGTTCTCTCTATTTAAAGCCAGCTTCCCATCCACTCTTATGTTAGCTTCCCGATGTGGGATCCCTCCAACATCAGAGTTTAAATTCAACACCAACTCTTGCCGCCCCCTGTTAGTAAAATAAATGCTCTTTGCTTGCCATGGGATTCGAACCCATGCCTCCCCTCAAATGCTCCACACGCCACTTGCCACTAAGCCATAAGGTTTTTTGTGTCACAATTTCTCCAACAATATTCTTAAGGCCTACCTACTACACCCAGGGTTATATTCACCTTAAACCAAATTTTTTTGCTAGAGTCCAGGTTTAAACCCAGGACTTCTCCAACTCTTCTCAACACACTTAACCACTAAAACAAGCCTTCATTAGTGAAATTTACACGCACAACAAAATATTATAAGCTGCCTTCAACCGCTCCAATGCTCAAGGCCCAAAACTTCTAGGCCCAAATTCAGGGTGTTACAGGTTACGTGTCTACGACCATTAAAACAAGTTTAAGTCTGCTTAAAATATTTATTTTCTTGGAAAAACATTTACTTTGCGGAAACTTTGCGCGTCATCGTGATCTTTTAAAACAAGTAGTTTTTATAAAACGAACCCTAGTGCTAACCAGTTTAATAATCCCCAAAATAAAATTAATTAAAAAGAGCGGCCTTATTACAACTTTAAGCATAATAAAAATAATCCAAATTAAATGCTAAACTTATTAAATCCGGCAATCAATCTTCATGGCCACTCTGAATCCCGCCCAGCTCCAAGTCCACCAACTAGGGCTCACCTGCAAGGATGGAAGAGGAAGGGGTGAGTTTGGGAAACTCAGTGCATACAGAAACCCATCCAAAGCCCAAATCAGCTCGAGCCCATTGGGCCTAAGCCCTATTCAGATAACAGTACACAGTGGACTGAAGCCCTTTTCAGAATACAGTAGCAAGGCCTTAGCCCCTTTTTACACAACAGTGTAGCCCATAGGCCCAGTTCAGTAACATAGGTAACAATAGTAGTAATGCATGCAAACCCATCTGGGGAGACTACTCAACCCACCAACCACTACACTGCCCCCGTACCAGCCCTACACTCCATGTGGGGAATATCTCAACCCACCCAGCCCTACACTCCACAGTTGCAGCAATGCTGCTCAAATATCAGTAAGTTGAGGCAAAGCCTCCAGTACGTGGATGAACCACTTTCAACACTTCCTCCATCAATACCCCAATCCCATGCGACAGATATTAATAAAAGCATATCATGCAGTTTAGCCAATTTAAACCCTAGGGGTATATCGGTAATTTTACTCCTTAGGGGTAATTCTCGTAACTTAGCAACTACACAAGCTACTTCAGCAATTTTCAACAGTTTTATGCAGTTTGGTTCCACCATCTAACTAACAGGCTATTTTGCCCATCTCTTATCCATATTGGTCCGTAAGCCCATTGGGCCCAGTTTTGGCCCATCGAGGCCCTCTTTTTTCGAAGTACGTTAAGACGTCACACAAACTTACTTACCACCTTGCGGTGCTAGATCTAACATTTACTCTACGTCTTGAGAGCATTCGCATACTCTCAAGCCCATGAAATGCCAGAAATTTCGGCATTTCGGCTTTTGCCGAATTGAACTAAGAAAGGGTGTTTGGTACACACCTGATTCGTGACGACTGCTACTGAGATCTCTTCCGATGTCCTACAATTGATTAGCACAATTCTTATTTACAAACCATAATCACTAAACTCCAAAACTTACGCATCCATGCTCAAACCATGTCCCTAAAAGCCTTTGAAACCTTACCTTTTTGCCAAAATAGATAGCTAGCTCCGAATCCGATTGCTCCAACAACCCACGCCTTCAATCCAACACTTAAGAAGACACTAATCATTGACAGAAAGCGTCAGTTAAAAACCCTTAGAGCCACATGCCCAAATCGACAGCCTCCCTAGATTTTAGGGACTTTGGCTTTTCCTAACTTTGTAAAATAGGACCAGATCTGAGATGATGAACACTTACCCCTTACTCCTTTTTGATCTCCACGCAATCTGGTACAGATTTATCTTTCAAACGACGGTAAAACTCGACTCCTGGAGTTTTGAAGTTTCAGCTATAAGCCCCCAAATCTATGGTTTTTTAGCTTTTGGGTGATGAAGGAGATGGCAATGTGGGGCTATAACCTTGATGTAGAATTGCCGACAGGTATCTAGGGTTTAGAAAAGATGATTGTTATTTATTAGGGACAAAAATATCGAAGGATTTGGCTTGGAAGAAATCGGCACAACTAATGTATTTTTCGAGGTTTCGGCTTTTGTGGTTTCAACACAAGTGTTGATGAACAGCAGGTTTGATGAACGGTTTTGAAGAAGAAAAAATGAAGAAAGAAGAATAGAGAGAATGATGGTTTCAGCTAGAGAGGAAAAAAAAAGAGAAAAGAACAACCCTAAGGTGTTTAAGCAGAAGAGAGGAAAAAAAAGAGAAAAGAACAACCCTAAGGTGTTTAAGCAGAAGAAAACGGCACCACTCAATACCCTAAGTGCTGAAATACTAACCTAATACCTCTCTGCCGAAATCCCCTTTCTAATTCCCCTAATTCGGCCAACTCTTAGCCTCTCTCCAAATCCCTTAAATCTCTCCCCTTATCACTCCTTAATCTAAGCGTTTGGACAGATTCAAACTCTCCTTTAGCAGACTCCACCTAGACTCCAACACTACCCCTCCTGTACTTAAAAATAAATGCATCTATTTGTCAACATAGGGAATCGATCCCATGCCTTCCCCAATGCTCCATACGCCACCTTTTTAGGAGCCTAGTGGTGTCACCCTTTCCACTTTACTAAAGCTCTTTTTGTGATGCAATTTACCCATAACTCTATACAAGGGCCATCTAGCCAGAACCCCTAACTCCTAAGTCCAAAAATTCAAAAATTCAACCGGGTTTTGGCCAACACATGGGCCTTCTATAAGCCCATTTACCTACTCAAAATATTAATTTCACATCCAAATACAAAATTTTAAAATCTTTACAAAATATTGAAAACCGTGAATAAATTCGAAAATCAAGATGTTACAAAAATTCTTAGGGTTCTCGATTAAGTCTCGATTCGAATTTAATTTTCTTATTGGCCTTGAGGGTCCATTCAAAGGACGTTACAAATGAATTTGAAATTTGAATAGTAACTTGCATGATTTATTTGTAAAATGTTTTAAAAGTTTCAGTAATACTCTAAAACCTTGTTTTGACGACAGATATGGATTAGGGGTGTTACAGACATTCATTAAAGAACTATAAGATTCTTTTATTTAAATAATTCTCATTTATTACTTGTTCTCAATGAAAATTGATTTTTAGAAACTCACTATCTAAAGTAGAGATTTGATATATTGCATTTCTGAAATGAATATGGGCTCATTTATCCACCATGTGAATGATTTTGATATAATTTGATTTTGGTGGATGCATTTACAAAATAAATTACATATGTGTTATCAACTTGCAACCTATCGTTTGCAAGATTACTTGTTTAAATAATTAATTTCAGGTCATGCAATTAGGACAATTCATCTTGCTAATACTGATGAGTTTATATCTCAGTCTTTTATTGATTGAGTTTGAAAAGTTTTTGTAAAAGTTTGTTATTTATGTGCATAATGGTTTAGAGAAATTATTTATTGAACGTCTTTGGCTAATATATATACCATTACTTATGAGAACTAAACTTCCTCTTTCAACATGAGATTATGTTGATTTACGTGTTGTATGTATCAAGTCAATAAGTTATAAATACTCCCCATTAGAATTGGTTTTTCATCAAGAGCTAAATATTCTTATCCTTGAATTTTTGTATGTGCGTATATGTTCCAACTGCTCCACCAAAATGCACAAAGATGAGTGAATCCTCAAAGAAAGTTGAGAATACATATTAATTACAAGTCTCTTTGTATTATTAAATGTTTTGAATGTATTTGAGATTCAGTTATGACATGATTTGTGATTACAATTTTGATTTAATAGTTTTCCCGACATTAAGGGGAGAGAAATAATAACTTGTAATGAGTTAAGGGAAGAGTAATTTGAACAAGATGTTCAATAAGGATAACTTATTACAAGTTAATTGTTAGATGTATTTACAAACTTAATGAGAATAACCAAGTGTTATATACCATCTAATATTTTAATTTAAATCAAAGTCTCAGTAGGACAATTAGTTAGAATAAATAATACATTGATTAGTTCCAAAGACGAAATTTCTTCTAGATGGTCATATAGTGGAGGCAAGTGTTCTAGAAGAGACCCAAGGCATAACTAATAAGTAAAACTTTGGAAAAGATTTAGGTACTTAAAACTGAAGATTAAAATAATAAAAATAAGAGATCTTGATAAGTAATGTAAATTCGAGAAAATGTGGACCCAAATAATAAAAGTGGTTGGCAATGATTTTGCATGCAATATTCTTATTGAAATAAAGAAATAAAAGGAGGATCTTGAATAAATCTATTGAGAAATATAAATATGGAATAAATTGATCAAAATAGAAAGACTTAATTCAAGTGCAATTAAATTCGTGGAGTTTTTGGAGTAGTAGTGTAACGGCCGAAATTTTAGTGGTGTCGGAATAGTGATGTGAGTTCACTAAATTCGACATGTGAGTTTAGTAATTTAGAAATTTATAAGTAAAGGCTAGGTGTGATTTTAGAAATATTTTTTTTAATTAGTGAATTTTGTGTTTTAAAAGAAGATTGTTAGATAATTGGGTCAATAACGAGGTATCGAGACGTCGAATTCATAAACCGAGCCATAAATATTTTTATAAGTATTTATGGAGTGTTAATAAGTTAAAATTAAAGTTTCGTTAAGAAATTTTAACATTTTGGTTATTAATTGAAGAAAAGGGACTAAATTGAATAAAGTACAAAACTATAAAATATGATTAAATAGCTTAAAAGATTATGAAAGAAGGAGTTAGAAGGTAAATAGACCAAAATTAGATGGGTTGACAGCATGATTGTGCAGGAAAAATAAAAATCAAGTGTGAATAAGGGGTAAAATTGGAAATAGGGTAAAAAATTTAATTGTAAAATATGATATATTTGGTAAATCTAGAGTTTTCTTCATTTTTCTTCATCCTCTCCAGCAAAAACACCATTGAAGGGTTCTTTTAAGCTGGTCTCTCATATTTTTACTACATGTAAGCTCAATTCTTGATTATTTCTTGTAATTTTTGTGTTTTTGAGACTTTTACAACTAGGTCCACTTGTTTAATTCATTAGTTTTTGATTTCATGGATAATTTTAAAAGTTTCCATGAATAAGTGCTAAAAGTTTATGATGATTTATTATGGAATTGAGTTTTAATTTTATTATATGATGATTTTATGAAGAGATTTTTATAGAAATCAATTTTTAGAATCTAATTGTGAAAGTTATTGGAATTAGGGTTTTGTGATGAAATTTTGAGTGTTAAAGGCTTTGAAGTAGTTTATAATGTCTTGATAAAGTGTTATTTGAGAGGAATTAGCTCAATCGATGAATAAATTGAGTAGGGACTAAATTGTAAAAATTAAAAAGTTTGGGGTAATAATGTAATTTTGAAAATTTAAGGGCATAAATTGTGAAGTAGAATAGAATTGAAATAGATGTTAATGAAGAAATGCTTTTATAATTATAGATCAAGAAGGCAAAATGAATCGTGGAAAGGAGAAATTGCTAGAATAGTCCCTGAATTTCTACGACTTTTGCAAATTAGCCTAGGTAAGTTCATATGGCAAAGTTCAATGTTTTATTATGGAAATCTTAGGATTGCTAAGGTATCTTATTGTAGATGAATACTATCAAATTGTATTAATTACTAAATAATGTTTAACTAAAAGTACAAATTAGTTGGAACAATGGTTTTGAGTGCTTTCATTTTATGACCATGATGAATTGACGGAAAATATGTGATATGTGCTTCCGTATAAGACCATAGCTAGGCTATGGCATCGGTGCAATGTGATAGTATTTCCGTATAAGACCATAGCTGGGCTATGGCATCGGTGTGATGTGATAATGTGATTCCATATAAGACCATATCTGGGATATGGCATCGGTATGATATGTGATCCTGTAAGACCATGGTAGGGCTATGGCTTCGGTGTGTGATATGTGACTATGTTCAAGTCCATGGTTTACCATGGCAATGTGATAATAAATTACTCAATTCCATTAGTGTTCCCTAATTTGACTATGAAAGTAAATTAGAAATGGGCCCAAGGGAGTTAAAATTTGTGAATAGCTACATGGAAATTATTCATATGAACTTATTAATGATTTTGTGATTTACAAGAAGATTTAGTTAAATTATAAGATATATGATTGTGTAAAAAGTTTGGTAAGATTTATTCTTGTATGCCTATGAGCTTACTACGCTTTTATAAGTTTACTTGTGTATGTTATTTGTTTTGTAGATTGACTTATATACATACAGAGGATCAGATCTACATAAAAAATCACACTATCCAGATTTACTTCGGTAGATTTTGTTAAACAACTTTTTGATTTATGTGGCATGTATAGGGGCCGATTTGATAACGTAATAGTATGAATGATTAAGTATGCAAAGTAAATTGAATATGATGTTTGGGTTTGAAAATGAAATATACATGTTTAGGCTTGAAATAATTGTTTGGTTGGACTCTATTTGTGTATAATTGTGTTTAAGTGTAGGTCATGGATGAAAGAGTGAGAAAAGTGGCCTAAAACGGCCTATTTTCGTCCACATGGTTAGACACACGGGCGTGTGTCTAGGCCGTGTGTGACACACGGTAAGCCCACGGGCGCGTGATATGTCTGTGTGTCCCTTACATCCTTAAATGTAAAGTCAAGATAGTACACGGGCAAAAGACACGGCCGTGTGTATTGGTCATGTGAAGGACACGGGTTTCAAGCATGGTCGTGTGTTATAATCGTGTGAAAATGGCTTAAAAATGATGAAAAATCAGTTTATCACATGGCCTAGCCATATGGGCATGTACCCAAGCCGTGTGCCCCATTGATTCTTAAGAAATTGCAAGTCAAAATTCCACACGGGCTGGCCACACGGCCATCGGATCCCCACGGGCTGGCCACACAGCCATGTCCCAGGCCACACGGGCTTGTGCCCCTATCTTCAAGGTAAATTTTCCAAAGTTTCTGGTTTAGTCCGAACCACTTTGAAAGCATGTATTGGGCCCCGTAGGCCCATACTAGAGACTTTATCATAAAATTTGAAAATTTTTAATTTAGAATGCAAATTTTTTACTTGGTTTTATACGAATGCTAGTGTATAAGTCCAGTAATGCCTCGTAAGCCTATTTCGGTAATGGATACGAGTTAGGGGTGTTACAAGTAGTCCAAATATTTAAAGGTATAAAGCCAGTGAGGGTGCAAATGAAGTAGTTTTGCAAAAGCGAAATAAAAATATGAAGTTTTTCACTAAGTCTTGACATTGATCATGAAAACATATAATATTCTTTTGTGGTGGATGCAATAACCTTTAGATATATTATTAAGACAATTTATAAAAAGATTTAACTTGCATTTAATGGTTGTTGTTACAACCTTTTATGAACCATTATATAGTAAATTTTATATTAAAATCATTGAAGGATTTAGGATGCTAGAAGAATATTGAAATTCTAAAAAAATTGTTCATTTATATGAATTGAAATAATTTGAACATATATGGTAAATAGTAGTTGAAGGAGGATTATAAAATGATCCAAAAATACCTATTTGTATTTTTATATAAGAATCATGATTAAAGTTTGCTATGATTATTGTTGAAACTTTTGAAGAAATCAAAATATAATTTTCTCTCACTCATGACTTTTAAAAGAATGGTGATATAAATGCTTAGCAGATACATTCCAATAGTCATTTGAAATACTAGTATTCAAGATTGAATATGTAGAATATGAGAAAATATGTGATGTTTTCATGACAATGAGTTTCCCTTAATTGAGGTTTTGTCCCATTGGGTTTTCTTACTAATGTTTTTAATGAGGCAGCATATTATGCGTATTATAAATATGGGTACTCTTTTTCTTTCATTAGGATTTTTTTTTCCACGAGGTTTTTATCTTCGTAAGGTTTTAACGAGGCACATTATCTACCAATGGACATCTAAGGGGGAGTGTTATGAATATCTTATTAAGTGGATATCCATCAAGATCAAGATAAGTTTTGATGTACTTTAAATTTTTATAGTCATTAGATGTGAATCTCTACTTCATTTATATTTCTTATGCCTATAAATAGAGACTTAGGAGAAGCTTCGTAAATATTCTGATTGATCAATAAAATGCGCTCTCTCTTTTGCTCTCCCATTTTCTTTGTTCTGTAATCTATCTATTTATTTTATAACATTTTTTAAATTTTATTTTACTTTATGTAATACTTATGAACACATTTCATAAAATAAATAATTTTCGTTTATTTTAAGTAATAACACAAATTCATATTAATTATTAATGTCTATTATGGCTACTCAATTATAAATTTGGGTTTTGGGTCAGATTTATCTCAGGCTCTGATCTGATTGATCTTGAATTCTTATGGACTAGGTTTTTCTCAGGCTTGAATTTTCTTGATCTCAAGTTTTTTTGGGCTTAGATTTTCTCGAGCTCAAACTTTTTTGAATTTAAAATTTTCCGAACTCAAATTTATTATAAACTTTGAGCTTTCTTAAACTCAAATTTATTATAAACTCAGATTATGAACTCGGATCAATAAAAAACAAACTTTCAAATTTGGACTGTTTTGCAAATTTTAATTTCCAGCTATGTTTTGTAGTCCTAAATTTAAAAATTACCATTTCAAATGTTCTGTTAAAATTGTCTGTTACATTTTTGCAAAATATATTGTATGCTATATTAAAAAGGAGCATATAAAAAAAGGAAAAAATATTTTTGGCCGGAAAGGAAAAATAAAGGAGAACACAACTCAAAACAGGCATTGGAAAATGTCAAAATAAATGTACTTTAGAAGAATATATTATCTTGCTAATTTATTTATGATGTAGCACCCCCAAACCCGGCCTAGACGTTAAGGCCGAATCCGACGTGCCACATTGAAGTCAAAAACCCGTGTTCCCTTTTTAGTGTTTTAAAAGCCGACTTTTGTTAAACTAACCAAGTGAATGGAAGCTGGGCACCAGGTAGGTATCCATAACAGAGGAGGTGAGCCATGAAGGCTGCTTAAGTACCAAGCTCTCCGATTGGATCCAATCCTAGAGATGTCCACATCCATTGCCACACTTGGTTATAACAAGTTGAAATTTCTTTGATTGGTTATCTTTGGTAAATCGAGTATTCGTGACGTCGTGTTATTTTAAAAAAAACAAGTATCGTTTTGAAATCACACCCTAAGTCTAGCCCATTTGAATTATTATCCATCAATTTAAAGTTGTTTAAAATAATATAATCCCAGAAAATCAAATAAGAAAATAAAGTTAAAATGGCCTTATTACAACCCAAAAATTAAATAGTAATTAAAAATAACTTAAGAAAACCAGTCTCTTTTTCAAACCCAAAAGTATTCACCATGGCCACACTGAATCCCCTCCGGCTCCAAGTCACCCACATCAAGGCTCACCTGCAAGGTTAAAGAAGGGGTGAGTTTGGGGAAACTCAGTGTGTAAGGAAAACTCATTCAAAGCCCAAGTCAGCAAAGCCCAAGTCAGCTCAAGCCCATTGGGCCTAAGCCCATTCAGGTAACAGTGGTACTGGGTCAGAGCCCTTTTCAGATTACAATAAACTGGGTCTTAGCCCCTTATTCAGATAACAGTATGGCCCATAGGCCCATTTCAAAATACATGCAACATCAATAACATATACAAGCCCATTTGGGGAGACTACTCAACCCCACCAACCACTACACTCCACCCGTACCAGCCATACACTCCATGTGGGGAATAGCGCAACCCACCCAGCCCAACACTCCACAGTTACAGCCTTGCTGCTCAGTTAACAATAAATTGAGGCAAAGCCTCCAGTACGTGGACAAGCCACTTTCAGTACTTCCTCCATCAATATCCTAGTCCCATGCATCAGATAATAACAACATGGCATGCAGTAAATAACAACAGTCAAACATGCATTTAGGTCAATTTAACCCTAGGGATATTTTGGTAATTTATCTCCTAGGGGTAAAACTATAAATTTTCCACTTTTAAAGGTACTTCAGTAATTTATCTATTTTAGGGTTTTTCATGCATATTCCTACCTTTCACGTACTAATAGAATCACTACCGAGGGTTCTTACCGAATTGGGCCCGTTGGAGCATCATTCCAATTTTGGCCCATTAAGCCCAAAAATATCGAGGGCACAAAAATCATGTACTTTGCAGTTCAAATTTTGCAGCTTACCAAAAACATTAATCGATTTACCTCACGAGCATTCGCACACTCGCAAATCTACAAAATACTGATTTTTGGCATTTCGGCTTTTCGACTTTTGCCGATCCAGACTAAGAAAGAGGGTGTTAGTTACACACCTGTTTGCGACGATATGCTGACGAGATCCACACACGAACTGCCTACAATTGGATTACTAACACATTAATCTAACTATTCAAATACGAACTACATATTAACCCCTTACAATATTCGGCCAACCACACCTATAGGTCATAGTAAGCTTATAAGAAATCAATAAGCAACTCATTAACAAATTTTTGTCAATGTTTACCACATAATCATAATTTCACTGCAAGCTGTCTTCCTGAGCAACAGTCACTAAATCATTTATAACTGGAGCTACGAAACTCCAAATCAAGTACTGCTAAATTTTCCCTGAAAATAGACTCATATATCTTCTATCCATAAAATTTTCAGAATTTTTGGTTTAGCCAATCAATACCAGATTTTTCTCAAAGTTTTCCCATGTTTCCCTGTTTAACTAATCTGACCACTCTTCATTACGAATCAAATTTCTCATTGTAAAGAATTCAAAATATGTTCTTGTTTATTTCATTTGCAACTAGACTCTTTAAGCTTTAATTACATAATTTATTCAACTTCTAATTCATCTCCCACAATTTATGGTGATTTTCCAAAGTCACGTTACTGCTGCTGTCCCAAGCAGATTTATTACCAAATCACCCTTTCACACACCTATCTTGCATGCATGTTATTTAAACATGTATATCACCAATCAATCATCATATATCTATGATTTTACTTAAGCATAATCTCCATTTCATCATTTTAAAGCACAACATGTTAGCCGATTTTTCCCTTTAGCATCTAAGGCACATGCATGATCATTTGTTTGGCTCAACTTCACCTATCTTCCATTTTTCATCAAAAGAACATGAAACAACAACCATTTCCTTCATTTTAATTCATGACCAAATGCTCACAACACACCCAAAAACCAAAATATGCTTCAAGAGTTAAGGTAGAATTAAGAAGAACTCATGAACATCAAGATAGAAGCAAACTACCATGAACTTACCTTCAATTTTCTTCCCCAAGTGACCGAACATTCAAGAGCTTTCTTCTCTCCTTTCTCTTATCTAACTTTAGGCTATGATGAACAAATATGGACAAAACTTTGTTCTTTTCACCCCTTTTTCTTTTAATAAAATTTTATATTTTATCCATTTAATTCTTTAATACAAAAGACATAAAATGCCCATCATGGAACATTTACCTAAACCATTATCATGAAACATTTACCTAACCCATTATCATGGAATATTTACCTAATCCATTATCATGGAACATTTACCTAACCCATTATCAATTTGTACCATGAATTATGGATATCAAGTGCTCATATTGTCTACAACAACATGATGGCTAGCCACTTCATGTAAAATGGGAGGTTTGTCATACAAATCCTCCTATCTTGCACTCCTATTTATTTGGCCACTTCAATTTAGCCTATAGCATTTTCAAACATTTTCACATAGGTTCTATTTCATAATTTCACCCTCTTTTTCTTATGGAACAAAAATTAACTAAAATTGCCGAGTTCTATCTTAAGCTTGGGCCTTCTAGAGGCCCACTAACATAATTAAACATATGCCAACATTCACAGAATTCCTGAAAATTGGGGCGTTACAACTCTACTCCCCTTAAAGAAATTTTGGCCTCGAAATTTACCTGATCCAAATAGTTGAGGGTATTGTTGACGCATAGTCTCTTCTGATTCCCAAGTAGCTTCTTCCCTTCCATGATTACGCCACAGTACTTTTACCAACAGAACCAACTTTCTTCTTAGAACTTTAACCTCTCGATCTGAAATTTGATTGGGTTCTTCCTCAAAGGTCAAATCAGTCTTACTTCAATCTCCTCCACTGGCACAACATGTGAGGGATCCGATCGATATCGTCTTAACATAAACACATGAAAGACGTCATGGATTCTGTCTAACTCTGGTGGTAACTCTAACTGATACGCTATTGGCCCTACTCGCTTAAGAATCTGATAAGGCCCTATAAACCGCGGACTCAATTTGCCTTTCTTGCCGAATCTCAAGATCTTCTTCCAAGGTGAAACCTTTAAGAAAACCATATCCCCAACCGCGAACTCTATCTCTTTGTGCTTTAGATCCGCATACGACTTTTGTCTATCAAATGCCTCCTTTAATCGATCTCTTATCAACTTAACCTTACTTTCAGTATCTGCCACCAACTCCAATCCAAGCACTTGCCGTTCACCCAACTCTGTCCAACACGTAGGCGTACGACATCTTCGCCCATAAAGTGCCTCATATGGAGCCATCTGAATACTTGCTTGGTAGTTGTTATTGTATACAAACTCTGCCAATGGCAAATAATCCTCCCAACTCCCACTAAAATCAATGATACAACCCCTTAACATATCCTCCAAAATTTGAATAACCCTCTCCGACTGTCCATCTGTCTGTGGGCAAAAGGCAGTACTGAAATCCAAACGTGTACCCAATGCCTTCTGTAACTTCTTCCAGAACCGAGATGTAAACCTAGGGTCTTGGTCGGAAATAATTGACACTGGCACTCCATGTAGTCGCACTATCTCTGCCACATACAACCTGGCCAACTTTTGCAGGGAGTAATCAGTACGAATTGGTATAAATGGGCAGATTTTGTTAACCTATCTACCACTACCCACACAGAATCTTTCTTGGTGGGTGTCAAAGGTAGCCCACTCACAAAGTCCATAGTGACTCTCTCCCACTTCCATAATGGAATTTTCACCGGTTGCAGTAATCTAGAAGGAAATTTATGTTCAGCTTTCACTTGCTGGCATGTCAGACATTTCCCCACGAACTCCATTACTTCTCATTTAAGCCCAGGCCACCAGTACAGTTCTCGCAAGTCGTGAGACAACTTATTCCCTCCAGGATGCATGGCACAAAGTCCCCCATGAGCTTCCTTCAATATTGACTGTCTCAAGTCAGAGTCCTTCGGAACACAAATTCTTCATCGGAAGCATAAAACTCCTTCAGTATTCAGTTCAAAATCCTCATTCTCACCCTTCTCAACTTGCTGAAACCGAAGAACCAACGAGTTATCCTTCAACTATTTTTCTTTAATCTGCTCAGTCCAAATAGGTCTCACTTGCAATTCTGCTAATAGATTTCCATCATCAAATAGACTCAAACGTGCAAACAAGGCTCTCAAATTAGAAACAACCCTTCGACTCAACGCATCAGCCACCACATTAGCCTTACCTGGGTGGTACTCAATCGAACAGTTGTAATCCTTAAGCAACTCTACCCATCTTCGTTGCCTAAGGTTTAACTCCTTCTGAGTTAACAGATACTTTAAGCTCTTATGGTCCGTGTCTATGATACACTTTTCTCCATATAAGTAATGTCTCCAGATTTTCAACGCGAAGATCACTGCTGCTAGCTCTAAGTCGTGCGTAGGGTAGTTCGCTTTATGATGCTTAAGCTGCCGCAAAGCATAAGCGACCACCTTACCCTCTTGTATCAGTACACATCCTAACCCCACATGCGATGCATTGCTGTACACAGTGAAGTCCTTCCCAGACTCTAGTTGAATCAACAATGATGCTTTAGTCAATACCTTTTTCAAATGGTCAAAAGCTTTTTGCTGACTCTCAGTCAGACAAATGCTACTCCTTTCCTTAACAATTTCGTCAATGGTGCAGCAATCAGAGAAAATCCTTCTACAAACCGTCGGTAATATCCTGCCAAACCCAGAAAACTCTGAATTTTTGATACTGATTTTGGTGGCTTCCATCCCAGAACTGCCTCAACTTTTCGAGGATCCACTCTAATTCCTTCAGTAGAAACCACATGACCTAGAAAAGCCACTTCTCGCAACCAAAATTCACACTTACTAAACTTTGCATACAGTTCCTTCTCTCTCAGCACTTGCAGCACAATACATAGATGCTCCTCATGTTTCTCCTCGGTTTCTGAGTATACCAGAATATCATCAATGAAAACTACCACGAATCGGTCCAAGTAAGGTTGGAACACTCGATTCATCAGATCCATAAAAGCGGCAGGTGCGTTCGTCAACCCAAACGGCATAACCAGGAACTCGTAATGACCATATCGAGTCCTCAATGCTGTCTTATGAATATCCACTTCCTTTACCCTTAATTGATGGTATCCAGATTGATGGTCAATCTTGGAAAATACCGAAGCTCCTCTAAGTTGGTCAAATAAATCATCAATCCTTGGCAGTGGGTATTTGTTTTTTATCGTCAGTTTGTTCAACTGGCGATAATCGATGCACATGAGTATTGTCCCGTCTTTTTTCTTCACAAACAGAACCGGTGCTCCCCATGAAGACACACTAGGTCTAATGAAGCCTCTATCTAACAACTCTTAGATTTGAGCTTTTAGTTCCACTAACTCCTTTGGTGCCATTCTATAGGGTGCAATGGATACTGGAGCTGTTCCAGGCAACAAATCGATTCCAAACTCTACTTCTCGATTCGGAGGCAATCTAGGAAGCTCCTCTAGAAAAACATCTCAGAATTCCTTAACAGTCCTGATGGTATCCATAGTCAGATCCCCAGTTTCAACTTGATTTACAAAAGCCAAGTATGCCTCGCATCTCTTATGCATCAGTTTCTCAACCCTTAAAGCTGATACCACATTGGACAAGTAATCTCTTCGTTCCCCAATAATCATTACCTCCTCATCCTCAATAGTCCTTAACACCATCCTCTTAGTTGCACAATTCAGCGTTGCCCTATGCTTGGTCAGCCAATCCATCCCTAAGATCAAATCGAATTCTCCGAATGGTAACTCCATTAAGTCTCCACAGAAAATCCTACCTTGAGTTTCTAAAGGCACCTCCCTAAAGAGTTTCTCTACTTTAACTGAGTGACCTAACAGACTTATTACAGTTACCCCACGCACAGTTTCCTTAAACTGAATGCCCAATGCCCCAGAAATATCACATGCAACATATGAATGAGTTGACCCCACATCTATCAGAGCAGTATAGGGTACGTCAGAGATAAAAAAACGTACCAGTTATGACATCAGGTGCGTCACCCTCCTCGCGGCGACGAGCAGCATATACCAAAGCTAGCTGATGAGCCTCCATGTTAACAGTACCCCTGCTAGGTGCCCCACGTCCATGGCCATTGCCACCGCGACCTTGGCCACGACCTCTCTACTGCAACTGTCCACCTCGCGCTGGTTGTACGGGTTGCACAGCCCTTTGTTCAACCACTTGAGCCTGAGCTGGCCTCTTAGGACAATCCCTGATCTTATGTTCCTTTGATCCACAACGAAGACAAGCCCCAGAACGTTTCCAACATTCCCCCAGATGCATTCTACCACAATCTCCACAAACTTGTGGTATAACAGTGTTTACCAGAACCGCTTAAACTGGTTCCTCCATCCTAGCTCTCTTAACATTCTGGTTTGTAGCACCAGTTGGTCCATGTGACAGCCCTAAATTGACCCTAGTCGGAAAGTGGTTTCAGGACCACTAAACCGAGTCATAAAAATAATTAACCGTCATAGTTGATGCTCATTATATGTACATATGCATGCGTGAAAATTTCATGTTTGAATTTTGTTAATTGTAAGTGAATTTTATCAAATAGGACTTATGTGAGAAAATTTAGAAATGTGCTAGGCAAATGTAAAGTGGCCTAATAATGCATGTTGTGAAAATGATGGGTTTGCATGTCAAATTACCCAAAATTAAAGCATAGTGGCCGGCCATGCTATGGGTGGAAACATGTTGTAAACATGTTGTGTAGTGTGTTATGTTAGAAAGAATAAAAAAATGGGTTAGGATTAAAGTAATGCAAAGGGAGGAGTGATGAAAAAAATCTGTCTCACCCATGCCCCCCCATTGCCGTGAATTGAAGAAAGAAAACACAAAAAAAGTGTTCATCCTTAAACATCTTTGGCCGAAAATTTTAAGGAGAAAGGAAGAAGAAAGGATTTTCTTGCTTCTTGTTTGGTTGGTTGGTGTTTAGGAGGAGGTATGTTTGGTGTTGTTCCATGAGATTCATGCATGTTTCTTTTTCATTTTATTTTATTTATTTGTTAGCTTGAGTTCTATCTAGCCCATGGTTTAGATCTTTGCTATGTGATGGAGATGATATTCGGCCATGGGTGTTGTCTTCTTGGTTGATGTTTGATGTTGTGGTGATGAGGCATGAAGATGGGTTAAGTTTCGGCTAAGGAGGATTTGTGATTGATGCCATTTGCATGCTAAATGTGAAGCTTTGTAATGATACATGTGGTGGTGGATTTTCTTTTTAGCATTCTTGAGTTAGGCCTTAAGTTCTTTGTTTAACCCATGACCAAAATTTAAGTGGTATGGTGTCTTGATGCATTCGGCCATGTTAGGAAGTAGAAGAGAAGCATGGTTGTTGATCATGTTATTTGGATGAAAATGGTAGTAAGGTGAAGTGCAAGTGTTAGTATTTGATCTCTAGAGTATATATGTGTATTAGCCGAGTTTTGAACTTAAAACGAATTGGTATTTAGTCAATACAAGTAATAATAATTGTAGAATGCATTAAGTGTTGCAATCGGCCTCAACATAGACATGCATATTCGGCCATAGAAAGAAGATTGGTGTTGCATGTATTCGGTTAGAGGCTAGCATATTGATGCTTTTATTTTGGCTTAGACAATCGGCTAAAAGTGAGTGTGGGTTAATATGTTGAGTTGATTCATGATTTCATATGTATGTGACTTTAATGTCTAATGTATATATATGGGCTAAGTACTTTGAGTTCCTCTTTTCAATGCTCAAATGATTAAATCAATTTATTTGTTAAATTAACCTCAAGAGCAAAGGGGAACTAAATCCGATAAAGGGAAGGAAAAAGTGGTCGAATAGCCATCGGAATCGTTCGACAACATCCGAGGTAAGTTTTTGAGTAACGAGACTTAGTTTACGATTTGATTAAGTCATGACGTATGAGCATAACAAATATACGGTGATATGATGATTCTACTTGAATTATATGTTGAGTTAATTCGTCTATACGTATGACGGATAGCCATATGTGCATAGAGATCGTGTCATAAAGCAAACTAAACCATGTTGTTTGTATGTGGCTAGTGAGCCGAAAATGGGATTGCTTAATACGTGACATGTGTTTGAACTCTAATTATGAAAATGGAATATAGATGTGTCATGATTTATTGATATGTGCATGAATATTTGGATGATAACCGGGCTAAGTCCCGAAGGCATTTTGCGCTAGTGACTAGTTCCGAGCTAAGTCCCGAAGGCATTTGTGCGAGTTATTACATTCCGGGCTAAGTCCCGAAGGCATTTGTGCGAGTTATTACATCCGGGCTAAGTCCCGAAGGCATTTGTGTGAGTTACTATATCCGGGCTATGTCCCGAAGGCATTGAGCGAGTAGCTATATCCGGTTAAATCCCGAAGGTACTTGGCTTGGGAATGAGCGACCTTGCTGTAATAGTTTCAATTAATATGCTCGTAAAATCCCAGCAATGAGGTATGTCTCGTATATGCATTGATTTAGTTGATCCCTTACAATTAGTATTCGCTCAGTCGATAAATGAGCTACCGGCCTTTGGCTAAGTTGATCTTTTGTGTATGAATATAAGGGTTGGTAATGTGAAGTAAGTATGATATTGAGAATTTGTGCATATGAAATTATCTGTTTAGACATATGAATGCTACACTTTAGTTGTGTCTAATTTTATGGCTCAAACTTACTAAGCATTAAATGCTTACTCCGTTCTTTGAATCTCTGTTTTATAGATTTTGGTTCGTCAGCTATCGGACTCGGGATTATTGAAGTCGAAGTCGCCCACACTATCAAAGCCCCCTTTGGTACACTTTTGGTTGAACTTTGAAATGGCATGTATAGGACTACCCGTTTTGTTGTTGGTCATGGACCCTTTGGTTTTGTATAAATTTGGATAGCCATGCAAAAATGGCTTATATACACTTTGAGTGTAACACCCCTAAAGTGACCCTAGTCGGAAAGTGGTTTCGGGACCACTAAACCGAGTTATAAAGATAATTAACCGTCATAGTTGATGCTCATTATATGTACATATGCATGTGTGAAAATTTCATGTTTGAATTTTGTTAATAGTAAGTGAATTTTATCAAATAGGACTTATGTGAGAAAATTTGGAAATGTGCTAGGCAAATGTAAAGTGGCCTAATAATGCATGTTGTGAAATGATGGGTTTGCATGTCAAATTACCCAAAATTAAAGCATAGTGGCCGGCCATGCTATGGGTGGAAACATGTTGGGAACATGTTGGCTTAGTGTGTTATGTTAGAAAGAATAAATAAAGGGTTAGTAATTAAGTAATGAAAAGGGAGGGGTGATGAAAACAAAGTTGTCTCATCCATCCCCCCCCTCCATTTTGCCGTAACTAGACAAAGAAAAGAAAAAAAAAGAAAGGGTGTTTATCCTTTAACACCTTGGCCGAAAATTTGAAGGAGGAAGGAAGAAGAAAGGTTGAAGAGATTCGGCCATGCATGTAACTAGACTAAGGTATGTTTGATGATGTTCCATGAGATGCATGCATGTTTTAGTTGTTAGTTTGAGTTCTACCTAGCCCATGGTCTAAATCTTGCTATGTGATGGAGATGATATTCGGCCATGGGTGTTGTCTTTCTTGGTTGGTGTTTTGATGTTGTGGTGATGAGGCATGAAGATGATTGAGCTTGAGTGTTTAATAAAAAGGTTTGGATGTGAGAGTGTGTGAGGAGTAGAAATGTGGGGTCTTAGCAACTTCATGAAGGTTCGGCCATGGTGCTTCAATATTGCACTTGTGTTTAACCCTAGGATTAATTAGTTATATGGTTAGTATGGGTATGGGTGACCGAATATGAGAGCATGAATAGATGGAGAGTTTGGTGAATCGATATGTGGTAAATGTTAAGTGTTAAATGAGATAGAAATGATAGATTAATGTTGCACATTCGGCCATAGTTAGGCATGTTGATGATCTTATCTTGACTTAGATAATTAGGCATAAAAGGGTGGTAATGAGGTTCAGGTTGTTGAATGGTTAGTTGGGTAACAAATGAAGCATTCGGCCATCACTTGGAAGCTTATGTGATGTTGAGTTTAAAATTAGCAAAGGTGATTACTGAATGTCCAAGTATGCATATGCATGTGTGATTAGATTATTGATAGTATGGTAATTGCATGAGGTTATTAGCCGAATAGCTAAGAACATAAAGAAGCAAGGTGAAAATTTTACCATGCCGTTTCGTATGTCATAAAATCATTAAAATGTGAATACCAATATATGTAGCAAAGCGGTTAAATGAGTTAATTTATTTGTTTAAGCTCAAGACTCTAAAGGAGAGGCGTCCAACAAAGGAAAGGAAAAAGTGATCGAATAGCCGCCAAAATTGTTCGACCACATCCGAGGTAAGTTTTAAGTGATTAAACGTTGAGTAAATTCAATTATAATAGGACATGATGAGTTGATTTAATAAGATATGATGTGGCCATGATATGTTCTAAGCCCAAATGGTAAGTTCTTAAGTGTTTGAGCTTGGGAATTTAAGGGTAATTTGAAATAGTCTGCTTCGGACAGCAGCAGTAACGTGACTTTAGAAAATCACCATAAATTTATAGATTTGAATTAGAGGCTGAATGAGACATGAAATTAAAGCTTAATGAGTCTAGTTTCTTATAAAAGAAACCGTGTAAGCAAAGGAATTTCCGATAATGAGATACCTAAAGTTGTGTGAGACAGCGCAGAATGACACTGTAATCCTCTGTTCTGTTTTTAGAAAATCATTATAAATTGTACAAAAATGGTTATAAGATAAAATTTATATGCTTAGACTCCTTAATGAGTCTAGTTTCAAATGAAATCAAATACAACACATTTCGGATTCTGTAAAATGAGAAATTTGATTCGTAGTGAAGAGTGGTCAGATTAGTCAAACAGTGAAACAGGGGGAACTTTAAGAAAAATCTGGTATTGATTGGCCAAACCTAAAATTCTGGAAATTTTATGGATGGAAGATATACGAGTCTATATTCAGGAAAAATTAACGGAAAGTTATTTGGAGTTTTGTAGCTCCAGTTATAAATAATTTAGTGACTATTGCTCAGGAAAAACAGCTTGTGCTGAATTTGAGATTATGTTGTGAACCTTGATAAACTTGTTTTAGTTGCTCATAAGCTATTGATTAAACCCATACTTGAATTCTAAATCGTGGTATTGTAAGTTTATGAGTATTCGAATATGAAATGATAGTAAGGCCTAATGGCCGATGTGATGAACGTGAAAGTGTATATATATGATAAGGCCTAATGGCCGATGTGATGAACGTGAAAGTGTATATATATGATAAGGCCTAATGGCCGATGTGATGAATGTGAAAGTGTATATATATGTGATAAGGCCTAATGGCTGATGTGATGAATGTGAAAGTGTATATACATGATAAGGCCTAATGGCCGATGTGATGAATGTGAAAGTGTATATATATGTGATAAGGCCTAATGGCCGATGTGATGAATGTGAAAGTGTATATACGTGATAAGGCCTAATGGCCGATGTGATGAATGTGAAAGTGTATACATATGTGATAGGGCCTAATGGCCGATGTGATGAATGTGAAAGTGTATATATGTGATAAGGCCTAATGGCCGATGTGATGAATGTGAAAGTCTATATATGTGATAAGGCCTAATGGCCGATGTGATGAATGTGAAAGTGTATATATGTGATAAGGCCTAATGGCCGATGTGATGAATGTGAAAGTGTATATACGTGATAGGGCCTAATGGCCGATGTGATGAATGTGAAAGTGTATATATATGTGATAGGGCCTAATGGCCGATGTGATGAATGTGAAAGTGTATATATATGTGATAGGGCCTAATGGCCGATGTGATTAATGTGAAAGTATATATATGTGACAGGGCCGAGTGGCCAACGTGATGGATGTGAAAGTGTATAAATGTGATAAGTCCTGAAGGGCATTTGTGTCAGTACTATATCCGGGTTAAAACCCCGCAGGCTTTATGCGAGAATATTATCACTGATTAATGTCCGTAAGCTTCGTGCTCGTACTATATCCGAGCTCTAAAGACCCGATGACTACGTGTGGGGATTTTGTCCGGGTAAGACCCGATAACTTCGTGTGGAGATTATGTCCGGGTAAGACTTCGTAATAAGAATTGCTTATAAATATATTCAATGCGAAAGGTTAAACAGGTATGTACTCCAAGTTTATATGTGAGCTTGATTTGCACTAAATCATAAGGTAGTTATGTGATGCATACGAGAGCAATCTATGAGATGTGCGTATTCGGTAAAGGGATGGTATGCCCGAAGGAAGAGTGAAATAAAAATACGAACAACTATGTTATAATTTGATTGTTTTCTGTTGACACTGCTTAAAACTTACTAAGCATTGTAATGCTTACTCCGTTTACTCTGTTTCCTCTGTTTTATAGATCTCATTGCGAAGCTACAGGCTCGGGGATCGTCAGCAACTAGTCACACTATCACTATCCACTGTTTGGTACTGCTATGTTTTGGATTATCTTATGGCATGTATAAAATAGACTAGTGGCGGAGGAATATTTTGGTTAATGTATATAGCCATGCGAAAATGGCTTATATATGTTTGAGCATAATGTTATAATCATTTGGTATGGAATGGTTAATCACTATCATAATTTGTGCTATTTATGCTAAAAGGGCTAGTTGAATCATGGAAACTATGAAGTAGGTAAAGTCTACCTTAAAGGCAGATGCTGGCAGCAGCAGTGATGTAGATTTGGAAAATCACTAAAAATAGTAGGATTGGAATTAAATAATGAATAAGTTATGTAAACGAACCTTAATGAATCTATTTTCATAGGAAGGTAACAAAACGATCATATGGATAGTATGTTAAGAGATATTCAGGTTCTCGTGAGACAGGGCCAGAACGGGTTCTGGACTCCCTGTTCCGAATTTGGAAATTCATTACAAATTAACCAGAGATAATTAGGAGTCATGCCATATATGTATAGATTCCTCTCTGAGTCTAGTTTCTATAGAAACAAATGGCATTAGTATTGAAGCTCTGTGCAGGGAGATATCCAAGTCGTAATGCGCAAAGGTCAGTGTAGTCGATCCTTGTAACATGGGAGACTTTGACTAATAAACTTTATTAATTGGGCCGACCAAAAATTCTAGAAAAAAATATGTAGATGGGCATATGAGTCTAGTTTCAGGGAAAAATCACGAAACTGATTTTCGAGTTGTGAAACTCAAGATATGATTTTTAAGGTGACAGTGACGCAGTTAGCCGACTGCCTGGAAAAATTTTAAAATGGACTGCAATAGTAAGCGAACTTAGTCTATGAACCCCTCATGTCCGACTCCGGCAACGGTCTCGGGTACGGGGTGTTACATTGAGCTTAGTATTATAATCGTCTTGTATGATGTTCGTTAAGAGGTATGGAAATGTTTGGGAACGATTAGCCATTGGAATGGTTAATCATGATCATATTTTGTGCTATATATGCTAAAGGGCTAGTTGAATCATGGAAACTATGTAATAGGTAAAGTCTACCTTAAAAATAGATGTTGATAGTAGCAGTAACGTGAATGTGAAAAATCACTAAAAATAGTAGGAATGGAATTAAATAGTGAATAAATTATTTAATCGAACCTTGAGGAATCTATTTTCATAGGAAAGTAACGAAACGATCATATGAACAGTATATTATGAGATATTTAAGTTTTTGCGATATAGGGCCAGAACGGTTTCTGGATTCCCTGTTCCGATTTTAGAAATTCATTATAAATTAACCAGAGATAATTAGAAGTCATGCCATATATGTATAGATTCCTTTTCGAGACTAGTTTCTATAGAAACAAACGGCATCAGTAGTGAAGCCCTGTGCAGGGAGATATCCAAGTCGTAATGCGCAAAGGTTAGTGTAGTCGAACCCTGAAACAGGGGAGACTTTAACTAATAAACTGTACTAATTGGTTCGACCAAAAATTCTAGAAAAACATTTGTAGATGGACATATGAGTCTAGTTACAGGAAAAATTTACGGAACTGGTTTTTGAGTTTTGGAACTCGAGATATGATTTTTAAGGTCACAGTGACGCAGTTAGCCAGCTCGTCTGGAAATTTAAAATGGACTGTGCAAATAAGCGATTTAGGTCTGCAAACCCCTCGTGTCCGACTCCGGCAACGGTCTCGGGTACGGGGTTGTTACAATTAAATTGGTATCAGAGCTACGGTTTATTCGATTCTGGGACTACCATAATACGTTTGGGTCTAACTATACATGCCATTATGCGATTATTTGATAGTGTGGTGATTTCTGACATTTGCAAATGTGTTTACTTGTAGTAATGGATCCCGATCCCGACCGAGCGGTAGCTGATGATCTTGAGAGTGTAGCGCCTGCTCCCGCACAAGGGACAGCGCCGGCGGACTCTCAACCTTTTGCTAGTAATCCGAATGATGAAGCTAGACAAGCTTTTTATAGCGTGATGAATGATTGGTTCAACCAATACATTCGGACTAATACGGCTATTCCACAACCTCCATTCCCGACAAACACAACCCCCGCACCTACGATACCTCTGGTAGCTGACCAAATAAGGTCAAATAAGCCCCCAGTTGACAGAATCCGAAAGCATGGGGCTACTGAATTTAAAGCTACGGACAGCGATGATGCCGAGCAATCTGAATTTTGGTTGGACAACACTATTCGGGTACTCGACGAGCTATCTTGCACACCCGATGAGTGCCTAAAGTGTACTATCTCCTTACTACGTGATTCTGCCTAATATTGGTGGAATACGTTGACTTCTTTGTACCCAGAGAGCAAGTAACTTGGGAGTTTTTCCAAACCGAGTTTCGAAAGAAGTATATCAGTCAGAGATTCATTGACCAAAAACGGAAGGAATTTCTTGAACTCAAACAAGGTTCCATGTCGGTTACGGGCTATGAACGAAAATTTGTGAGGCTTAGCCAGTACGCGCGAGAATGCATTTCTTCAGAAGTTGTGATGTGTAAACGTTTCAAAGATGGACTGAATGATGATATAAAGCTGTATGTTGGCATTATAGAAATCCGAGAATTTGTGGTACTTGTCGAGCGAGCTTGCAAAGCCGAGGAGCTCAGAAAGGAGAAAAGGAAAGCCGATGTGGGAGCAAAGGAGTTTCGTAAGAGATCTTCAGGAAAGCCCTTTCAATAGTCATCGAAGAAATTTAGAGATGACTTAGGCCGGTCTAGGGACACTTCGGGTTTTTCTAGACGAGATCGCGATCGACCCCCTGTGAGCACACGCGTCACTTCGATATCCAGTGTTGGAAATGATCGTCGAGACAGAACGGAGTGCCCGTATTGTGGTAAATGGCATTCGGGGAGTTGTAGATTTCATGACCGCTCCTGTTACAAGTGCGGATCAGTTGACCACTTCATTAAAGATTGCCCGAGGTTGTCTGAACAGAATGTAAATCAGAGTGGGAAACCGGGTGCTACCACTGCTCGAGGTAGACCATCTAGAAATACGGGCAATGCTAGTGGTGGTCAGAGAGGATCTAGAGATGCTACGACCAGATCTGAGGCTCGTGCTCCTGCTAGGGCTTATGCTATACGCGCACGCGAGGATGCTTCCTCGCCAGATGTTATTACCGGTACTTTTACTCTCTTTGATACTAATGTGATTGCTTTGATTGACCCTGGTTCTACTCATTCTTATATATGTGAAACCTTAGCATCCAGTAAGACTTTACCTATTGAGTCTACTGAGTTCGTAATTCGGGTGTCAAATCCCTTGGGTCATTACGTGCTTGTCAACAAAGTGTGTAAGAAATGTCCCCTAGTAATTCGAGGTCCTGTTTTCCGGCGGACTTGATGCTTTGGCCGTTTGATGAATTTGATGTTATCCTCGGTTTAGATTGGTTAATCGTGCATGATGCGGTTGTAAATTGCAAAAGCAAGACTATTGATTTGAGGTGCGCAAATAACGAGATAATCCGAGTTGAGTCTACGGACTTAAAGGGGTTGCCAGCTGTAATATCATCAATGTTGGCCCAGAAATATGTAAGAAAGGGGTGCGAAGCATACCTTGCATATGTACTTGATGACAAAGAGTTAGAAAAGAAACCCGAATCTGTGCCGGTGTTTTGTGAATACCCGGATGTTTTTCTCGAGGAATTACTGGGTTTACCACCTGTTCGGGAGGTAGAGTTTGGTATTGAGCTTGTACCTAGGACTACGCCGATTTCGATAGCTCCGTATCGTATGGCACCAACCGAGTTAAAAGAGTTGAAAGCTCAGTTGCAAGAATTGACGGATAGAGGTTTCGCTCGACCAAGTTTCTCACCTTGGGGTGCACCAGTATTGTTTGTGAAAAAGAAGGACGGAACCATGAGGTTGTGCATCGACTATCGTCAGCTGAATAAGGTGACAATAAAGAATAAATATCCGATGCCACGTATTGACGATTTGTTTGATCAACTAAAGGGAGCCTCAGTGTTTTCAAAGATAGATTTGAGATCGGGTTATTACCAGTTGCGAATTCGAGATTCGAATATACCCAAAACTGCTTTCAGAACGAGATAGGGTCACTATGAGTTCTTAGTGATGCCGTTTGGGCTCACTAATGCCCCTGCGGTATTTATGGATTTGATGAATCGGATCTTCAGACCGTATTTGGATCGGTTTGTAGTCATGTTTATCGATGATATTTTGGTTTATTCGAGAAATGAAACCGATCATGCTGAACACCTGGGGTTAGTGTTGCAAATTTTACGGGATAAGCAGTTATATGCTAAGTTCAGTAAGTGTGAGTTCTGGTTAAGAGGGGTTAGCTTCTTGGGTCATGTGGTATCCGCATCGGGTATTCGAGTTGACCCGAGCAAAATTTCAGCCATACTTAACTGGAAGCCTCCGAGAAATATTACTGAGGTTCAAAGCTTTTTGGGACTTGCCGGTTACTACCGACGATTTGTGAAAGGTTTCTCGATGATTGCCACACCAATGACGAAACTACTTCAGAAGGATGTTAAGTTTGAATGGACAGAAAAGTGTCAGAAAAGTTTCGAACAATTGAAAACTCACTTGACGGAAGCTCCAGTACTAGTGCAGCCCGAATCAGGCAAGGAGTTCGTCATTTACAGTGATGCATCCCTACTTGGGTTGGGTTGCGTATTGATGCAAGAAGGTCGAGTTGTGGCCTATGCGTCGAGACAATTAAAGCCACATGAGAAAAATTATCCGACCCATGATCTCGAACTAGCTGCCATCGTATTCGCTTTGAAAATATGGCGACACTACTTATTTGGTGAGAAGTGCCATGTATATTCGGATCACAAAAGTCTCAAATATTTGATGACTCCAAGAGACTTGAATCTGCGACAAAGACGTTGGCTCGAGTTGTTAAAAGATTATGAGCTTGTCATTGACAATCACCCGGGAAAGGCTAACGTGGTTGCGGATGCCTTAAGTCGTAAATCACTGTTTGCTTTACGAGTGATGAATGTACACTTGTCTGTTCTATCCGACAATGTGTTAGTGGCATAATTAAAGGCCAAACCATTATTGATTCATCAAATTCGTGAAGCCCAGAAAGTCGATGATGAATTGGCTGCAAAACGGGCTGAATGTGTTCCGAATATGGAATCAGAGTTTCAAATTGATGATGACGATTGTTTGAGGTTCAGAAGTCGGTTGTGTGTTCCAAGAAATTCAGGACTCATTTCGATGATTCTGAACGAAGCTCATTGTAGCCGAATGTCAATTCACCCGGGGAGTACGAAAATGTACAACGATCTGAGACGTCAGTTTTGGTGGCATGGTATGAAACGAGACATTTCCGATTTTCTTTCGAAGTGTTTAATATGTCAGCAAGTGAAGGCGGAACATCAAGTGCCTACGAGTTTACTTCAGCCGATCATGATACCTGAATGGAAATGGGATCGAGTCACGATGGATTTTGTATCTGGGTTGCCATTGTCGGCATGTAAGAAAGATGCGATTTGGGTTGTCGTGGATAGACTGACTAAGTCGACTCACTTTATCCCCGTACGTACGGACTTTTCATTGGAAAAACTAGCTGAGTTGTATGTTTCTCAGATTGTGAGATTACACGGGGTACCGATTTCTATTGTGTCGGATAGAGATCTGAGATTCACCTCGCGATTTTGGAAGAAATTGCAAGAAGCTTTGGGTACCAAGCTGCATTTTAGCACCGCTTTTCATCCACAAACCGATGGTCAATCCGAGCGGATAATTCAGATACTTGAGGATATGTTGAGATGTTGCATCCTTGAGTTTAGTGGTTCATGGGAGCGGTATTTACCTTTGATTGAATTCGCTTACAACAATAGTTTTCAATCAAGTATTAAGATGGCACCTTACGAGGCTTTGTACGGGCGTAAATGCCGTACACCATTGTTTTGGACCGAGCTCGATGAAAGTAAAATTTTTGGAATTGATTTGATTAAAGATGCCGAACAGAAAGTAAAAGTAATCCGTGAAAGTCTGAAGGCAGCCACAGATCGTCAGAAATCGTATGCGGATTTGAAACGAAAGGACATTGAATATCAGGTGGGAGATAAAGTGTTTCTTAAAGTTTCACCTTGGAAAAAGATACTCAGATTTGGGCGTAAGGGCAAATTGAGTCCGAGGGTCATCGGGCCATATGAAATATCCGAACGAGTCGGTCCAGTTGCGTATCAATTGATTTTGCCCCCTGAACTTGAAAAGATTCACGACGTCTTTCATGTTTCGATGCTTCGACGTTATAGATCTGATCCATCGCACATAATTAGTCCATCAGAGGTTGAAATTCAAGCCAATATGAGTTATGAAGAAGAACCGATTCGTATCCTAGGTCGTGAAGTGAAAGAGTTACGAAACAAAAAGGTTCCTTTAGTAAAAGTGTTATGGCTCAAACACGGGATGGAAGGAGCTACTTGGGAACCTGAGAACTCTATGAAAGAGCGATACCCAAACCTATTTACCGGTAAGATTTTCGGGGACGAAAATTTCTTAAGTGGGGGAGAGTTGTGACAGCCCCAAATTGACCCTAGTCGAAAAGTGGTTTCGGGACCACTAAACCGAGTCATAAAAATAATTAACCGTCATAGTTGATGTTCATTATATGTACATATGCATGTGTGAAAATTTCATGTTTGAATTTTGTTAATTGTAAGTGAATTTTATCAAATAGGACTTATGTGAGAAAATTTAGAAATGTGCTAGGCAAATGTAAAGTGGCCTAATAATGCATGTTGTGAAAATGATGGGTTTGCATGTCAAATTACCCAAAATTAAAGCATAGTGGCCGGCCATGCTATGGGTGGAAACATGTTGTAAACATGTTGTGTAGTGTATTATGTTAGAAAGAATAAAAAAAGGGGTTAGGATTAAAGTAATGCAAAGGGAGGAGTGATGAAAAAAAATTGTCTCACCCATGCCCCCCCATTACCGTGAATTGAAGAAAGAAAACAAAAAAAAAGTGTTCATCCTTGAACATCTTTGGCCAAAAAATTTTAAGGAGAAAAGAAGAAGAAAGGATTTTCTTGCTTCTTGTTCGGTTGGTTGGTGTTTAGGAGGAGGTACGTTTGGTGTTGTTCCATGAGATTCATGCATGTTTCTTTTTTATTTTATTTTATTTATTTGTTAGCTTGAGTTCTATCTAGCCCATGGTTTAGATCTTTTCTATGTGATGGAGATGATATTCGGCCATGGGTGTTGTCTTCTTGGTTGATGTTTGATGTTGTGGTGATGAGGCATGAAGATGGGTTAAGTTTCGGCTAAGGAGGATTTGTGATTGATGCTATTTGCATGCTAAATGTGAAGCTTTGTAATGATACATGTGGTGGTGGATTTTCTTTTTAGCATTCTTGAGTTAGGCCTTAAGTTCTTTGTTTAACCCATGACCAAAATTTAAGTGGTATGGTGTCTTGATGCATTCGGCCATGTTAGGAAGTAGAAGAGAAGCATGGTTGTTGATCATGTTATTTGGATGAAAATGGTAGTAAGGTGAAGTGCAAGTGTTAGTATTTGATCTCTAGAGTATATATGTGTATTAGCCGAGTTTTGAACTTAAAACGAATTGGTATTTAGTCAATACAAGTAACCATAATTGTAGAATGTATTAAGTGTTGCAATCGGCCTCAACATAGACATGCATATTCGGCCATAGAAAGAAGATTGGTGTTGCATGTATTCGGTTAGAGGAAAGTATATTGATGTTTTTATTTTGGCTTAGACAATCGGCTAAAAGGGAGTGTGGGTTAATATGTTGAGTTGATTCATGATTTCATATGTATGTGACTTTAATGTCTAATGTATATATATGGGCTAAGTACTTTGAGTTCCTCTTTTCGATGCTCAAATGATTAAATCAATTTATTTGTTAAATTAAGCTCAAGAGCAAAGGGGAACTAAATCCGATAAAGGGAAGGAAAAAGTGGTCGAATAGCCATCGGAATCGTTCGACAACATCCGAGGTAAATTTTCGAGTAACGAGACTTAGTTTACGATTTGATTAAGTCATGACGTATGAGCATAACAAATATACGGTGATATGATGATTCTACTTGAATTATATGTTGAGTTAATTAGTCTATACGTATGACGGGTAGCCGTATGTGCATAGAGATCGTGTCATAAAGCAAACTAAACCATGTTGTTTGTATGTGGCTAGTGAGCCGAAAATGGGATTGCTTAATACGTGACTTGTGTTTGAACTCTAATTATGAAAATGAAATATAAATGTGTCATGATTTATTGATATGTGCATGAATATTTGGATGATAACCGGGCTAAGTCCCGAAGGCATTTGTGCGAGTTATTACATTCCGGGCTAAGTCCCGGAGGCATTTGTGCGAGTTATTACATTCCGGGCTAAGTCCCGGAGGCATTTGTGCGAGTTATTACATTCCGGGCTAAGTCCCGAAGGCATTTGTGCGAGTTATTACATCCGGGCTAAGTCCCGAAGGCATTTGTGTGAGTTACTATATCCGGGCTATGTCCCGAAGGCATTGAGCGAGTAGCTATATCCGGTTAAATCCCGAAGGTACTTGGCTTGGGAATGAGCGACCTTGCTGTAATAGTTTCAATTAATATGCTCGTAAAATCCCAGCAATGAGGTATGTCTCGTATATGCATTGATTTAGTTGATCCCTTACAATTAGTATTCGCTCAGTCGATAAATGAGCTACCGGCCTTTGGCTAAGTTGATCTTTTGTGTATGAATATAAGGGTTGGTAATGTGAAGTAAGTATGATATTGAGAATTTGTGCATATGAAATTATCTGTTTAGTCATATGAATGCTACACTTTAGTTGTGTCTAATTTTATGGCTCAAACATACTAAGCATTAAATGCTTACTCCGTTCTTTGAATCTCTGTTTTATATATTTTGGTTCGTCAGCTATCGGACTCGGGATTATTGAAGTCGAAGTCGCCCACACTATCAAAGCCCCCTTTGGTACACTTTTGGTTAAACTTTGAAATGGCATGTATAGGACTACCCGTTTTGTTGTTGGTCATGGACCCTTTGGTTTTGTATAAATTTGGATAGCCATGCAAAAATGGCTTATATACACTTTGAACTTAGTATTATAATCGTCTTGTATGATGTTCGTTAAGAGGTATGGAAATGTTTGGGAACGATTAGCCATTGGAATGGTTAATCATGATCATATTTTGTGCTATATATGCTAAAGGGCTAGTTGAATCATGGAAACTATGTAATAGGTAAAGTCTACCTTAAAAATAGATGCTGATAGTAGCAGTGACGTGAATGTGAAAAAAGACTAAAAATAGTAGGAATGGAATTAAATAGTTAATAAATTATGTAATCGAACCTTGATGAATCTATTTTCATAGGAAAGTAACGAAACGATCATATGAATAGTATATTATGAGATATTTAAGTTTTCGCGATACAGGGCCAGAACGGTTTCTGGATTCCCTGTTCCGACTTCGAAAATTCATTATAATTAACCAGAGATAATTAGAATTCATGCCATATATGTATAGATTCATTTTTGAGACTAGTTTCTATAGAAACAAACGGCATCAGTAGTGAAGCCCTGTGCAGGGAGATATCCAAGTCGTAATGCGCAAAGGCAGTATAGTCGAACCCTGAAATAGGGGAGACTTTAACTAACAAACTGTACTAATTGATTAGATCAAAAATTCTAGAAAAAAATTTGTAGATGGACATATGAGTCTAGTTTCAGGAAAAATTTACGGAACTGGTTTTCGAGTTTTGGAACTCGAGATATGATTTTTAAGGTGACAGTGACGCAGTTAGCCAGCTCGTCTGGAAATTTAAAATGGACTGTGCAAATAAGCGATTTAAGTCTGCAAACCCCTCGTGTCCGACTCCGGCAACGGTCTCGGGTACGGGGTGTTACAGTCCAGCATCTCTCCTGAACCGATTTCGATCCCTGTCGCGGTTCCTTTGTTCAGCTTGCTTCACTTCTTCGGCTATCTTAGCCTTTTCAACCAGTGCAGCAAAATCGTGCTCTCTTTGCGGAGCTATGAGCACCTTTAGCTCATCCCTGAGGCCATCCTCAAAGCGAACACTGCGCTCGTATTCGGTAGAGATAATTCCATTAGTATACCGGCTCAATCGTAGAAACACTGCCTCATATTCAGCAACGGTCTTACCACCCTGGGTCAGGTTCAGGAATTCCTTCCTTCGCGCATCCACATAGCTAGCTCTGACATACTTCGCCTTGAAGGACTGCTTAAACAACTCCTAAGTTACCCTCTCAGCTGGGGTACCCTCTCTCACAGTGATCCACCACTGATACGCCTCGTCCCGTAGTAAGGATACTGCTCCTTTTAACTTTTGCTCTACTGAGCAGTCCAAGTCATCCATAATCTGCTCCGTGGCTTCCAGCCAGTACTCAGCCACATTTGGGGCTACTCCAGATACACCCCTAAAAACTTCTGCTCCGTTGGCCCGTAGTCGCTCAGAAATGGACCCCCTATTCATGGGCCCGATATTAGCTTCGGCCACCCTTTCCAAAACTCTTAACATGGCCTGGGACAGAGCGTCATCCCCCGCGGCCTGATCATATGGTCCATTCTCATCCACCGGTGGTGGTCGTGTTACTCCAGCAGGTATGTGTTCAGAAGACGAAGATCCAGCTTGAGTACTACCTCGGCCTCGACCACAGCCTCGACCACGACCTCTTCCCCGAGTAGCTCTCGTACTCATATCGATTTATCTGATTACGAATTTTATGTAGTTAGTTTACTGTTTCCACTATTTATTACAGAATATCTTATGAACAGATAAGGTTTCAGAGTTGTTCTCGCGTAACCACAGTTTTGCTACTGTCTCAGTTTCCTAGGGCTTAGTTTACCCTACAGTCTCAGTTTTGTAGCCTTTACGCTACATTATCTATAGTACTATCTCTAAGGTTTAGTACTAACTACAGTACAGTAAAGAATAGTACTTACAGCCTTGGTGTCGGGGATTTAGTGTGCCACTTCATCAGTTTTCAAATAAACTCAAAAGATTTAGGCTTTTTGAAATCCATTTTCCAAACATTTGTGTTAAAAAAAAAACAAGTTCGGAGATTATCTCCTTTAAACAGGAAATTTTCAAAAGTCAGGTGTTTCCAAAAATACCCTTTTTTTGGCATAAAGTTTTGAAAACCCTTTTTGGACCCGATTGTGACAGCCCTAAATTGACCCTAGTCGGGAAGTGGTTTCGGGACCACGAAATCGAGCCATAAGAAAATAATTAACAGTCATATTTAATGCTTATTATATATGAACATGCACGTGTGAAAATTTCATACTTAAATTTTGTATATAGTATGTGAAATTTATCAAATAGGACTTGTGTGAGAAAATTTAGGATTGTGCTAGGCAAATGTCAAAGTGGCCTATTAATGCATGTTAGAAAATGCTTGTACTTGCATGTCAAATTACCCAAATTTTAGATAGTGGCCGGCCATGCTATGGGTTAAAACATATTATAAATATTTTGTGTTAATATTTTGTGTTAAAAATAATAAAATAAAAGGGTTAGTAATAAAGTAATAAAAATTGGGGGGTGAAGAAAACAAAGTTCATCTTTGTTCTTCCTTGCCGAATTGAAAAGAAGAGAAGGGGGGAGACTTTCGGTCATGGAAGGAGAAGAAAGCTCAAGAGCTTAGAGGATCAAAGTTGGATAGGGGAAAGGAAAAAGTAATCGAATAGCCGTTTAAGTCGTTCGACAATATCCGAGGTAAGTCTTTGAGTAATGGAACTTAGTTTATGATTTGATTAAGTCATAACATATAAGCATAATAAATAAACAGTGATATAATGATTCTACTTGAATTATTTATCGAGGTAATTAGTTATACTTATGACTAGTAGCCGAATGTGTATAGAGACCATGTTACAAAGCCAACCAAAATCATGCTCTTTGTATGTGGCTATTGAGCCGAAAATGGTAAAGGTTGATAAGTGTCTTGTGTTTGACTTCTAGTAATGAAAATGAAATATAAATGTGTTATGATTTATTGATATATGTGCATGATTATTCGAATGATAACCGGACTAAGATCCGAAGGCATTTGTGCTAATGACTATATCCGGGCTAAGTCCCAAAGGCATTTGTGCTAGTTACTATAACCGGACTAAGATCCGAAGGCATTTGTGCTAGTGACTATATCCGGGCTAAGTCTCGAAGGCATTTGTGCTAGTTACTATATCTGGGCTAAGTCTCGAAGGCATTTGTGCTAGTGACTATATCCGGGCTAAGTCCCAAAGGCATTTGTGCTAGTGATTATATCCGGGCTAAGTCCCGAAGGCATTTGTGCGAGTTGCTATATCCGGTTAAATCCCGAAGGTACTTGGGTTTGGAAATGAGCGATCTTGCTGTAATAACTTCAATTAATACGCTCATAAATCCAAATGATAAGGTATGTTTCGTATATGCATTGGAGAGGTTGATTCCTTTTAAATAGTATTCGCTCAATTGATTAACAAGCTTCCGGCCTTTAGTCAGGTTTGATCCTGAGTGTATGAATATAATGGTTGAAGCATGAAGTAAACATGATTTTGGGAATATGCGCATATGCAATTGTTCATTTAGTCATACGAACGCTATACCTTAGTTGTAAATAATTTCATTACTTAAAACTTACTAAGCATCAAAATGCTTATTCTGTTGCTTTAATTCTCTGTTTTATAGATTTTGTTCGTCAGCTATCGGACTCGGGAGTGTCAAAGTCGAAGTCGTCCACACTATCTAAGCCCCTTTGGTACTCTTTTAGTTGAATTTTGATAATGGCATGTATAGGGCTGACCCTTGTTATTAATTAAGTATCTTTTGGTAATGTATATTCGTATAGCCATGCGAAAATGGCTTGTATATTTTGAGTATAAAATTATGGTCATTTTGTATATATGGTCTTATGATATGGTTATTAAGTGGTGTGGAAATGTTTGATAATGATTAGCCATTGGAATGTCCAATCATGGTCCTATTGGTGCTACGTACATCATGGCTAATCGTGATTATACTTGAAAATAATGTATGTCAATTTACTAATTGATTCATGGAAAATTATGAAATAGGTAAAATTTACCTTAAAATAGATGCTGACAGCAGCAGTGATGTGAAGTTAAAAAACCACTAAAAATAGTAGGAATGGAATTAAATAGTGAATAAATTATTTAATCGAATCTTGATGAGTCTATTTTCATATGAAAGAAACAAAACGGCCATATGAGCCGTATTTTATGAGATGTTTAAGTTTTCGTGAAACAGGGCCAGAGCATTTTATGGATCCCCTATTCTGATGTTGGAAATTCACCATAAATTAACGAGATACAATTAGAAGTCATACTTTATATGTACAGATTCCTTTTTGAGTATAGTTTCATTAGAAACAAACAGAATAAGTATTAAAGCTCTGTACAGGGAGATATCTAAGTCGTAATGCATGAAGGTCAGAGTAGTCGAACCCTGAAACAGGGTAGATTTTAACTAATAAACTGTACTAATTGGCCTGACCAAAAATTCTAGAAAAATAATTTTTAGATGTATATATGAGTCTAGTTTCAGGAAAAATTTACAGAATCAGTTTCCGAGTTTTGGAACTCGAGATATGATTTTTAAAGTGGCTGTGATGCAGTTAGCCAGCTTGCCTGGAAATTTCGAAATGAACTATGTAAGTAAATGAATTAAGTCCGTTAACACCTCGTGTTCGACTCCGGCAACGGTCTCGGGTACGGGGCGTTACAATTTTATTGGTATCAGAGCCACGGTTTAGTCGATTCTAGGACTACCGTAATACGTTCGGGTTTAGCTATACATGCCATTATGTGTTTATTTGATAGTGTGGTGATTTCTGGCAGTTAAAAATGTGTTTAGTTATAGTAATGGATCCTGATCCCAACCGAACGGTAGCTAATGATGTTGAGAGTGTAGCGCCTGCTCCCGTAAAAGGGACAGCGCCGGTGGACTCTCAACCTATTACTAGTAATCAGAATGATGAAGCTAGACAGGCTTTTTATAGCGTGATGAATGATTGGTTCAATCAGTATATTCGAACTAATGCGGCTGTTCCACAACCCCTATTCCCGACTAACACAACCCCTGCACCTGCGATACCTCCGGTAACTGACCAGATAAGGTTAAATAAGCCCCTAGTTGACAGAATCTGAAAACACGGGGCTACTGAATTTAAAGCTACAGACAGCGACGATGCCGAACAAGCTGAATTTTGGTTGGACAACACTATTCGGGTACTTGATGAACTATCTTGCACACCCGATGAATGCCTAAAGTGTACTATCTCCTTGCTACGTGATTCTGCCTACTATTGGTGGAATACGTTGATTTCTGTTGTGCCCAGAGAGCAAGTAACTTGGGAGTTTTTCCAAACCGAGTTTCGAAAAAAAGTATATTAGCCAGAGATTCATTGATCAAAAACGGAAAGAATTTCTTGAACTTCAACAAGGTTCCATGTCGGTTACTGATTATGAACGAAAGTTTGTAAGGCTTAGCCGGTACGCTCGAGAATGAATTTCTTCAGAAGCTGTAATGTGTAAACGTTTCAAAGATGGACTGAATGATGATATAAAACTGTATGTTGGCATTTTAGAAATCAGAGAATTTGTGGTACTTGTCGAGCGAGCTTGCAAAGCCGAAGAGCTCAGTAAGGAGAAAAGAAAAGCTGATATGGGAGCAAAGGAGTTTCATAAGAGATCTTAGGGAAAGCCCTTTCAACAGTCATCGAAGAAATTTAGAGATGATTTAGGCTGGTCTAAAGACACTTCAGGCTTTTCTAGACGACATCGTGATCGACCCCTTGTGAGTACACGAGTCACTTCAGTTGCCAGTGTTGGAAATGATCGTCGAGACAAAACAGAGTGCCAGTATTGTGGTAAATGGCATTCGGGGAGTTGTAGATTCCATGACCGCTCCTGTTATAAGTGCGGATCAGCTGACCACTTTATCAAGGATTGCCCGAGACTGTCTGAACAAAATGTAAATCAGAGTGGGAAACCAGATGCTACTACTGCACGGGGCAGACCATCTAGAAATACGGGGAACGCTAGTGGCGGTCAGAGAGGATCTAGAGATGCTACAACCAGATCTAAGGCTCGTGCTTCTGCTAGAGCTAATGCTATACGCACACGCGAGGATGCTTCCTCGCCAGATGTTATTACCGGTACTTTCACTCTATTTGATACTAATGTGATTGCATTGATTGACCCTGGTTCTACCCATTCATATGTATGTGAGACCTTAGCATCCAGTAAGACTTTACCTGTTGAGTCTACTGAGTTCGTAATTCGAGTGTCGAATCCCTTGGGTCGTTATGTGCTTGTCGACAAGGTGTGTAAGAAATGCCCCTTAATAATCCGAGGCTCCTGTTTTTCGGCTGACTTGATGCTTTTACCGTTTGATGAATTTGATGTTATTCTCGGTTTGGATTGGTTGACCGTACATGATGCAGTTGTGAATTGCAAAAGTAAGACTATTGATTTGAGGTGTGCAAATAATGAGATAATCCGGGTCGAGTCTACTGTTTTGAATGGATTGCCAACAATAATATCCTCGATGTTAGCTCAAAAATATGTGAGAAAGGGGTGTGAAGCGTATCTTGCATACGTATTTGATAATAAAGAACCAGAAAAGAAACTTGAATCGGTACCAGTGGTTTGTGAATATCCGGATGTTTTTCCCGAAGAATTACCGGGGTTACCACCTGTTCGGGAGGTAGAGTTTGGCATCGAACTTGTACCTGGGACTACACCGATTTCAATAGCTCCGTATCGTATGGCACCAACGAAATTAAAGGAATTGAAAGCTCAGTTACAAGAGTTGATGGATAGAGGTTTCGCTCGACCAAGTTTCTCGTCTTGGGGTGCACCAGTATTGTTTGTGAAAAAGAAGGATGGAACCATGAGGTTGTGCATCGACTATCGTCAGCTGAATAAAGTGACAATAAAGAATAAATATCCGTTACCGCGTATTGATGATTTGTTTGATCAACTAAAAGGAGCCTCAATGTTTTCAAAGATAGATTTGAGATCGGGTTATTATCAGTTACGAATTCGAGATTCAGATATACCTAAAACTGCTTTCAGAACGAGATACGGTCACTACGAGTTCTTAGTGATGCCGTTTGGGCTCACTAATACCCCTGCGGTATTTATGGATTTGATGAATCGGATCTTCAGACCGTTTTTGGATCAGTTTGTAGTTGTGTTTATCGATGATATTTTGGTCTATTCGAGAAATGAAACCGATCATGCTGAACACCTGGGATTAGTGTTGCAGATTTTACGGGATAAGCAGTTATATGCTAAGTTGAGTAAGTGTGAGTTCTGGTTAAGAGAGGTTAGCTTCTTGGGTCATGTGGTATCTGCATCGGGTATTCGAGTTGATCCGAGCAAAATTTCAGCCATAACTGGAAGCCTCCGAGAAATATTACTGAGGTTCAGAGCTTTTTGGGACTTGCCGGTTACTACAGACAGTTTGTAAAGGGTTTCTCGATGATAGCCACACCAATGATGAAACTGCTTCAGAAAGATGTTAAGTTTGAATGGACAGAAAAATGTCAGAAAAGTTTCGATCAATTGAAAACTCACTTGACGGAAGCTCCAGTACTAGTGCAGCCCGAATCAGGCAAAGAGTTTGTCATTTACAGTGATGCATCCTTACTTGGGTTGGGTTGTGTATTGATGCAAGAAGGTCGAGTTGTAGCTTATGCATCGAGGCAATTAAAGCCACATGAAAAAAATTATCCAACCCATGATCTTGAATTAGTTGCCATCGTATTCGCTTTGAAAATATGGAGACATTACTTATTTGGTGAGAAGTGCCATGTATTTTCGGATCACAAAAGTCTCAAATATTTGATGACTCAAAGAGATTTGAATCTGCGACAAAGACGTTGGCTCGAGTTGTTAAAAGATTATGAGCTTGTCATTGACTATCACCCGGGAAAGGCTAATGTGGTTGCGGATGCCTTAAGTCGTAAATCACTGTTTGCTTTACGAACGATGAATGTACACTTGTCTGTTCTATCCGATAATGTGTTAGTAGTAGAATTAAAGGCCAAACCATTGTTGATTCATCAAATTCATGAAGCTCAGAAAGTCGATGATGAGTTGGTCGCAAAACGGGCTGAATGTGTTTCGAATAGGGAATCAGAGTTTCAAATTGATGATGACGATTGTTTGAGGTTCAGAAGTCGTTTGTGTGTTCCAAGAAATTCAGAACTTATTTCGATGATCCTGAGCGAGGCTCATAGTAGCCGAATGTCTATCCACCCAGGTAGTACAAAAATGTACAATGATCTGAGACGTCAGTTTTGGTGGCATGGTATGAAACGAGACATTTCCGATTTTGTTTCGAAGTGTTTAATATGTCAACAAGTGAAAGCGGAACATCAAGTGCCTACAGGTTTACTTCAGCCGATCATGATACCTGAATGGAAATGGGATCGAGTCATGATGGATTTTGTATCTGGGTTGCCATTGTCAGTAAGTAAGAAAGATGCGATTTGGGTTGTTGTTGATAGACTGACTAAGTCGACTCATTTTATTCCCGTACGTACGGATTATTCACTGGATAAACTAGCTGAATTGTATGTTTCTCAGATTGTAAGATTACACAAGGTACCTATTTCTATTGTGTCGGATAGAGATCCGAGGTTTACCTCACGATTTTGGAAGAAATTGCAAGAAGCTTTGGGTACCAAGTTGCATTTTAGCACCGCTTTTCATCCTAAGACCGATGGTCAATCTGAACGAATAATTCAGATACTCGAGGATATGTTGAGATGTTGCATCCTTGAGTTTGATGGTTCGTGGGAACGATATTTACCTTTGATTGAATTCGCTTACAACAATAGTTTTCAATCAAGTATTAAGATGGCACCTTACGAGGCTTTGTACGGTCGTAAATGCCGTACACCATTGTTTTGGACCGAGCTCGGTGAAAGTAAAATTTTCAGAGTTGATTTGACTAAAGATGCTGAGCAGAAAGTAAAAATAATTCGTGAAAGTCTGAAGGCAGCATCAGATCGTTAGCAGTCGTACGCGGATTTAAAACGAAGAGATATTGAGTATCAGGTGGGAGACAAAGTGTTTCTTAAAGTTTCACCTCGGAAAAAGATACTCAGATTTGGCCGTAAGGGCAAACTGAGTCCGAGGTTCATAGGGCCGTATGAAATATCCGAACGAGTTGGTCCAGTGGCATATAGATTGATTTTACCCCCTGATCTCGAGAAGATTCACAACTTTGTTCATGTTTCGATGCTTCGACGTTACAGATCTGATCCTTCGCACATAATTAATCCTTCCGAGGTTGAAATTCAATCCGATATGAGTTATGAAGAAGAATCGATTCGTATCCTAGCTCGTGAAGTAAAGGAGTTGCGAAACAAAAGAGTTCCGTTAGTAAAGATGTTATGGCTCAAACACGGGATCGAAGAAGCTACTTGGGAAAACGAGAACTCTATGAAACAACGATACCCAAACCTATTTACCGGTAAGATTTTCGAGGACGAAAATTTCTTAAGTGGGGGAGAGTTGTGACAGCCCAAAATTGACCCTAGCCGGGAAGTGGTTTCGGGACCACGAAACCGAGCCATAAGAAAATAATTAACAGTCATATTTAATGCTTATTATATATGAACATGCACGTGTGAAAATTTCATGCTTAAATTTTGTATATAGTATGTGAAATTTATCAAATAGGACTTGTGTGAGAAAATTTAGGATTGTGCTAGGCAAATGTCAAAGTGGCCTATTAATGCATGTTAGAAAATGCTTGTACTTGCATGTCAAATTACCCAAATTTTAGATAGTGGCCGGCCATGCTACGGGTTAAAACATATTATAAATATTTTGTGTTAATATTTTGTGTTAAAAATAATAAAATAAAAGGGTTAGTAATAAAGTAATAAAAATTGGGGGGTGAAGAAAACAAAGTTCATCTTTGTTCTTCCTTGCCGAATTGAAAAGAAGAGAAGGGGGGGAGACTTTCGGTCATGGAAGGAGAAGAAAGCTCAAGAGCTTAGAGGATCAATGTTGGATAGGGGAAAGGAAAAAGTAATCGAATAGCCGTTTAAGTCGTTCGACAACATCTTAGGTAAGTCTTTGAGTAATGGAACTTAGTTTATGATTTGATTAAGTCATAACATATAAGCATAATAAATAAACGGTGATATAATGATTCTACTTGAATTATTTATCGAGGTAATTAGTTATACTTATGACTAGTAGCCGAATGTGTATAGAGATCATGTTACAAAGCCAACCAAAATCATGCTCTTTGTATGTGGCTATTGAGCCGAAAATGGTAAAGGTTGATAAGTGTCTTGTATTTGACTTCTAGTAATGAAAATGAAATATAAATGTGTTATGATTTATTGATATATGTGCATGATTATTCGAATGATAACCGGACTAAGATCCGAAGGCATTTGTGCTAATGACTATATCCGGGCTAAGTCCCAAAGGCATTTGTGCTAGTTACTATAACCGGACTAAGATCCGAAGGCATTTGTGCTAGTGACTATATCCGGGCTAAGTCTCGAAGGCATTTGTGCTAGTTACTATATCCGGGCTAAGTCTCGAAGGCATTTGTGCTAGTGACTATATCCGGGCTAAGTCCCAAAGGCATTTGTGCGAGTTGCTATATCTGGCTAAATCCCGAAGGTACTTGGGTTTGGAAATGAGCGATCTTGCTATAATAACTTCAATTAATACGCTCATAAATCCAAAGGTATGTTTCGTATATGCATTGAAAAGGTTGATTCCTTTTAAATAGTATTCGCTCAATTGATTAACAAGCTTCCGGCCTTTAGTCAGGTTTGATCCTGAGTGTATGAATATAATGGTTGAAGCGTGAAGTAAACATGATTTTGGGAATATGCGTATATGCAATTGTTCATTTAGTCATACGAACGCTATACCTTAGTTGTAAATAATGTCATTACTTAAAACTTACTAAGCATCAAAATGCTTATTCTGTTGCTTTAATTCTCTGTTTTATAGATTTTGTTCGTCAGCTATCGGACTCAGGAGTATCAAAGTCGAAGTCGTCCACACTATCTAAGCCCCTTTGGTACTCTTTTAGTTGAATTTTGATAATGGCATGTATAGGGCTGACCCTTGTTATTAATTAAGTATCTTTTGGTAAAGTATATTCGTATAGCCATGCGAAAATAGGGCCAGAGCGTTTTCTGGATCCCCTGTTTTGATTTTGAAAATTCACCATAAATTAACCAGAGACAATTAGAAGTCATGCTTTATATGTACAGATTCCGTTTTTAGTCTAGTTTCATTAGAAACAAACGGAATAAGTATTGAAGCTCTGCACAGGGAGATATCTAAGTCGTAATGTATGAAGGCCAGAGTAGTCAAACCCTGAAACAGGGGAGACTTTAACTAATAAACTGTACTAATTGGCCCAACCAAAAATTCTAGAAAAAAATTTTTTAGATGGATATATGTGTCTAGTTTCAGGAAAAATTTACGGAATCAGTTTCTGAGTTTTGGAACTTGAGATATGATTTTTAAAGTGGCTGTGATGCAGTTAGCCAGCTTGCCTGGAAATTTCGAAATGAACTGTGTAAGTAAATGAATTAAGTCCGTTAACACCTCGTGTTCGACTCCGGCAACGGTCTCGGGTACGGGGTGTTACACCGATCCACAGTCAAGTTGTTGCAACCTAGGCTCTGATACCACTAAATGTAGCACCCCAAACCTGGTCCAGATGTTAAGGCCGAATCCGACGTGCCACATTGAAGTCAAAAACCCGTGTTCCCTTTTTAGTGTTTTAAAAGCCGACTTTTGTTAAACTAACCAAGTGAATGGAAGCTGGGCACCAGGTAGGTATCCATAACAAAGGAGGTGAGCCATGAAGGCTGCTTAAGTACCAAGCTCTCCGATTGGATCTAATCCTAGACATGTCCACATCCATTGCCACACTTGGTTATAACAAGTTGAAATTTCTTTGATTGGTTATCTTTGGTAAATCGAGTATTCGTGACGTCGTGTTATTTTAAAAAAAAACAAGTATCATTTTGAAATCACGCCCTAAGTCTAGCCCATTTGAATTATTATCTATCAATTTAAAGTTGTTTAAAATAATATAATCCCAGAAAATCAAAGAAGAAAATAAAGTTAAAATGGCCTTATTACAACCCAAAAATTAAATAGTAATTAAAAATAACTTAAGAAAACCAGTCTTTTTTTCAAACCCAAAAGTATTCACCATGGCCACTCTGAATCCCCTCCGGCTCCAAGTCACCCACATCAAGGCTCACCTGCAAGGTTAAAGAAGAGGTGAGTTTGGGGAAACTCAGTGTGTAAGGAAAACCCATTCAAAGCCCAAGTCAGCTCAAGCCTATTGGGCCTAAGCCCATTCAGGTAACAGTGGTATTGGGCCAGAGCCCTTTTCAGATTACAATAAACTGGGCCTTAGCCCCTTATTCAGATAACAGTATGGCCCATATGCCCATTTCAAAATACATGCAACATCAATAACATATACAAGCCCATTTGGGGAGACTACTCAACCCACCAACCACTACACTCCACCCGTACCAGCCATACACTCCATGTGGGGAATAGCTCAACCCACCCAGCCCACCACTCCACAGTTACAGCCTTGCTGCTCAGTTAACAGTAAGTTGAGGCAAAACCTCCAGTATGTGGACAAGCCACTTTCAGTACTTCCTCCGTCAATATCCCAGTCCCATGCATCAGATAATAACAATATGGCATGTAGTAAATAACAACAATCAAACATGCATTTAGGTCAATTTAACCCTAGGGGTATTTCGGTAATTTATCTCCTAGGGGTAAAACTGTAAATTTTCCACTTTTAAAGGTACTTCAGTAATTTATCTATTTTAGGGTTTTTCATGCATATTCCTACCTTTCACGTACTAACAGAATCACTACCGAGGGTTCTTACCGAATTAGGCCCGTTGGACCATCATTCCAATTTTGGCCCATTAAGCCCAAAAATATCGAGGGCACAGAAATCATGTACTTTGCAGTCCGAATTTTGCAGCTTACCAAAAACATTAATCGATTTACCTCACGAGCATTCACACACTCGCAAATCTACAAAATACCGATTTTCGGCATTTCGGCTTTTCGACTTTTACCGATCTAGACTAAGAAAGAGGGTGTTAGTTACACACCTGTTTGCGACGATATGCTGACGAGATCCACACACGAACTGCCTACAATTGGATTACTGACACATTAATCTAACCATTCAAATACGAACTACGTATTAACCCCTTACAATATTCGGCCAATTACACCTACAGGTCATAGTAAGCTTATAAGAAATCAATAAGCAACTCATTAACAAATTTTTGTCAATGTTTACCACATAATCATAATTTCACTGCAAGCTGTCTTCCTGAGTAACAGTCACTAAATCATTTATAACTGGAGCTACGAAACTCCAAATCAAATGCCGCTAAATTTTCCCTGAAAATAGACTCATATATCTTCTATCCATAAAATTTTCAGAATTTTTGGTTTAGCCAATCAATACCAGATTTTTCTCAAAGTTTTCCCATGTTTCACTGTTTAACTAATATGATCACTCTTCATTACGAATCAAATTTCTCATTGTACAGAATTCAAAATATGTTCTTGTTTATTTCATTTGCAACTAGACTCATTAAGCTTTAATTACATAATTTATTCAGCTTCTAATTCATCTCCCACAATTTATGGTGATTTTCCAAAGTCACGTTACTGCTGCTGTCCCAAGCAGATTTATTACCAAATCACTCTTTCACACACCTATCTTGCATGTATGTTATTTAAACATGTATATCACCAATCAATCATCACATATCTATGATTTTTACTTAAGCATAATCTCCATTTCATCATTTTAAAGCACAACCTGTTAGCCGATTTTTTCCTTTAGCATCTAAGGCACATGCATGATCATTTGTTTGGCTCAACTTCACCTATCTTCCATTTTTCATCAAAAGAATATGAAACAACAACCATTTCCTTCATTTTAATTCATGACCAAATGCTCACAGCACACCCAAAAACCAAAATATGCTTCAAGAGTTAAGGTAGAATTAAGAAGAACTCATGAACATCAAGATAGAAGCAAACTACCATGAACTTACCTTCAATTTTCTTCCCCAAGTGACCGAACATTCAAGAGCTTTCTCCTCTCCTTTCTCTTCTCTAACTTTAGGCTATGATGAACAAAGATGGACAAAACTTTATTCTTTTCACCCCTTTTTCTTTTAATAAAATTTTATATTTCATCCATTTAATTCTTTAATACAAAAGACATGAAATGTCCATCATGGAACATTTACGTAAACCATTATCATGGAACATTTACCTAACCCATTATCATGGGATATTTACCTAATCCATTATTATGGAACATTTACCTAACCCATTATCAATTTGTACCATAAATTATGGATACCAAGTGCTCATATTGTCTACAACAACATGAAGGCTGGCCACTTCATGTAAAATGGAAGGTTTATCATGCAAATCCTCCTATTTTGCACACCTATTTATTTGGTCACTTCAATTTAGCCTATAGCATTTTCAAACATTTTCACATAGGTTCTATTTCATAATTTCACCCCTTTTTCTTATGGAACAAAAATTAACTAAAATTGCTGGGTTCTATCTTAAGCTTGAGCCTTCTAGAGACCCACTAACATAATTAAACCTATGCCAACATTCACAAAATTCCTAAAAATTGGGGCGTTACATATGAAATATTAAAAATTCAGTCAGGATAATTAAAATACTTCCTTATAAAATTATATATTCAATGCCAATAGACAGACACAAACCATAATTCTAGATCACAATAAGCAGTTTCGAAGAAAAAAAAAGAACAAAAAGGCAGTTACTATAATAATAAGTTATAAATTAATTTCTTTCCCTGTCAAATAAACGACCAGCTTTCTAACCAAAATTTCTTCCACCTTCTCCCCGGAAAGCGAGTCTAAACAGAATCTATCCAAACTCAAATCTATCATTGATAACGGCTTCAGACATTTAAAATATTCAAACAAACAAAAATCCACCAAACCCCAAAAATATTTACAAAATTTGAATAAAAAAACTGGCCACAACCAACGATTTCATGTGTTTGAAGTAGAGGAGAAAAATGTGTATCCTCCAGTTTTGGCATTGGCGGTGGAGGCTGATGCGTTGATGGTGGAAGCGGTGGCGACACGCTCACATGAAGGACACATAGTGAGGGTGGTGGCGGGTAACTGCATGTAAAACGGTTGAGAAGTTTTCAAGGCTCTTAACTCCTGCAGTTCCTTCTGTAATCTTTTATTTTCTTCTGCCAGCGTCTCGCAACATCGCTTTAAATACTCACAATCTACCTCTGTTTGCTTCAATTTTGTCCTGTTTCAAAATATCACTATAAAATATAAATTCTCATACCAAGAAATCGTACGAATATTATTTATTTTATTAAAAAAATTTAAAAGTACCTTGCTCTTCTATTCTGAAACCAGACTTCAATTTGGCGAGGACGAAGATTTAATTGCTTAGCCAGTGCAAGTTTTTGCTTCTGAATCAAATATTTAAAATAAATAAATAAATAATTTAAAGCAAAACCCAAGAGGCAAGCAAAGGAAATTTGGATTCTATGTTTGGACTTACAGGATTGAGTGTGCTGTGTTCTTTGAAACTTTCTTCAAGAAAGGCAGACTGTTCCTTAGAAAGCCTGAGTTTCTTCCGAGTTGAACCGTTGTCTTCATCATCACTGGCTCTTGTACTAGTTCTTTCTGTTTCAACTGCTTCCACTTCCACCTCTTTCTTGCCTCTTCTGCTTCCGTTTCTAATCCCAAAATCCATAGACACAGCGCTGTTAGGAGAGGACACAGCCGCCTTTTCCTCAGCTTCATCCGCCACCGCCACCAACGGTAGACGGTTCACGTCTAAACCTCTTCCGAGTCCCTCCCATGGATCCGTTTCTATCACCAATAACAACAATGCAAAAAAAAAAAAAGTTGGTAATTTTTCTTCAAGATGATTAAAGAACTATAAAAAAAGATGAATATCCTAAGATACCCAGATCTAAATACCCCTCATAAAATATCAATTCTGCTAGAAATACTCACGGTTATCTGTGAGCCAAGGAAGGCGAAGCTGAGAAGAAGACTGGGGACGAGGAACTGGGGAGAAAGGAAGAAGATCAAGCTGAAGAGGTGGATCTGAAGAAACCCTTTTCTCATCTCCATCCGTACTATTTTTACCTTCAAAAGCATCGTCCCCATTCTCTTGTGATTTGAACCCATTCCCAAGCCCCATGCAAAACCCTAGATCCTTGCTTGATAACTTTGCAGTTTTGTCAAGAAACGAAAAGGGCTTTGAAGGATCACCCAAGCTCAAGGCTAACTCCATTAACCCTTTTTCTTGCAAAGAGAAACCCCAGCCGAAACCAATAACTACTGCAAAGAAGAAGTCTTTGAAGATCTTGACTTTTTTTTTTTGGGGGGGGGGGGTGGGAGGGTTTCCTTTGATTTGATGAAGAAAGATATATCCTGGAAAGAGAGTTAAAAAAGAAACCCTATCCGAACTTATTTAATGGAAACACACAACTCACCCCCCCCCTTCCTCTTTGACACACCTTTTTTATTGGGAGTAAAGATTGACCGACAAATCCAGGTTGAAAAACACACGTGAATCTATATAAATATACACTGTTTCAAACACGAGACACACAGACAGAGGGAGAGGAGGAGGAGGAGAAAGAGAGAGAGTTAAGTTTTGTGAATTCAAAGGGTTTAGAGCAAATTCTTTTGATTATATTATAAACGAATCAACTGATGTTTAAGCAAATCTTCTGTTTTAGGTTTATGGGATACAGACAACGATGAGTCTTCTCTTCTCTTTTTCTTGTTTTAAATCAAGAAAGTGTCATTAAATACTTTGATGGGAAGAATTTGTTAATTAATGCAGAGATAACTTCACAATTCTTTTGTATTTATTGTGTTCTCACCAAACAATTAGGGCTAGAAAATCATCATTACCGTCATCTCAACATGATAAAAGGATTTTTCATCCAACGGCAGGGATCATAAGATCTCATATTATTCTAACCCTTGATCCAATCTATTTGTTTTTAACCTCCTTTCTAACTAAAATGTCTTTCTATAATGTACACTTATGAATCATCATGAGGACGATATGAGGAGAATAATGATTAAATTGTGTTGTTTTACCAAACATAATTATACAGCATTAGCACTGTTTGTTTGCTTCTTCTCTTTTTTTTTTTTTTTCAAATGATAGGCAATTAATCCAGGATTTGCATTGCCGTTTCCCAGTAGTGAATTCAACAATTATTCCAATGATAAAAATTGAAATGAAGTGTGTAAGCCTCTGGGAATGTTGACTCACCAACCAAAACAGTGCAGCTTTACCAGTTTCTTCCTATGTGACATTAACTAATTGGGTAAAACGATCCAGAAAGCCCTGCTTTTGAGTTAAGGCTGATGTGGAAACAGAGAAAAAACCCTGGAAAGAAAAAAGATGGTCAGATTAGAGATTAGCATGAGATTTTGACCAAAAACTGCTTTTTATTATGTTCATTCCAAGCAGACAAGGAGACATCTTTTACTATTTCAAAGAAAGTATTAGTATAAATGATAATAGTAATAATAATAAATAAAGAAAAGTCGCAAGGCCTTGTTACTAAAGGTTGAGGTGCCATATACGAGTTTACTAAAGGTTGAAGTGCCATATATGAGTTTTCTTTTAAATAATAATGATTTTAAATTTCGATTTTTATTTATTTTAAGTTTTATATTGAATTAATGCTAATTATTTTATGGACATCTATATAAAGTCCTTAAAAATTACTTTTTTATTATTCCAAAAAATTAAACCATTTATATATTGTATTTATTATATAGTCAATTAAATTTAACATAGTTATAGCCTTTTATATATTGTATTTATTATATAGTCAATTAAATTTAACATAGTTATACTTCATATTATTTAAAATTTAATATATTCATATATTTATATTATTTTTCGTATTTAATCATGCATATTGGTCTTTGTAAGAAAAAAAAAAGCATAATTGTTTATCCAATAAACCTGAGTGTAAGATGTAGTTGGAAAATTTGAAGATGGAAGGGGTATGGGAATTTTGAAGAAAAGAGGGTAATTAAAATAGAGATGGAGAGTAGGTCAGATATGTCATGCGCTTGGGATCTTTGCAATTATTGAAGTCATGCAGGCTTTAATGATAAGTTGGAGAAAGAGACAGAAAGTGAGTGATATGATATGACTGAATTATGTGGTTTGGGCACATCAAATAACCGTGGGATAAATAAAGTTACCCACACAAAACCATATAAAAGTTGATTATCTTAAAAATTATGTGCATCTATTTGTTATTCTCAATTAAATTAAAATTTAATCCATTATAAAAAATATTTAATTAATAAAAATAAGTATTATTATATCAATTTATATGATGATCAATATACTCTTTTTTGTCTTTAAACTTATAGTTAGTAGCTTTGATACTTGTATTTTTTTAAAAATTTCTCTTTAATATTTGAAGTTATCAACTAAATAATTTTGATATCTAAGTTTGAAATTTATCAAAATTTAATAACATTACTCTTGGGAGGTATTTACTAAAATGATATTAAATATTTTTTTGAAGAAAAAAATATATAAAACCAATTTTATTTATCAAAATTATATGAATTGAATAGTAAAAAGAATTTTTCGTTTCTCATGACTCAAATCAATATAGTTGGTGACTATTTAGGTTAGACACAAAAAAAAAAAACTAATCCTCAAATTGCTACCACCTATCGTGACTTAAGCATGGGAAAGCGATTCTTTTTAACTTTGTTCCTTAAACCCCACAACCCCAACCAACACAACATTAAAATTGAACCAATCCTGTTTAATACCCCACCCAAAACCACAATATAGAAACCCAAAACCTAAACCCATCTTACATAAATCCTCCGCTAATTTTTTTTTAAAAAATAAATTCAATCGATTTTAATTAAATAAATTATTAAAATTTTATAAAAATAAAAAAAAAATATAAATTTGATTCAACTAATCTGAACTATTTGCCCAAAAATTGATTACATTTTTTTTATTTAAACCAATATATCAATCAATTTTCAGGTAGTCATGTCTTAATAAAAATACTTAATGACTTAGATTTTTGAACTCTCACATTTCCACTAAGGCTCCATGCAAATCTTGAAAACTTAAATATATCATGTTCACAATACGTCTGATATGTCGTATTTCGATAGGACTAATAGAGCCCTTTTCTCACTTGAAGAGCTTGTTATGTAACAATTAGTTGTGTCTTTTATTGCCTTTCAGTACTTAGGAAAAATTGTATTGTAATTTGCAATTTTGAGTTTGTTTTACAATTTTCTGAATAAATTGTCAGTTACATGTCTTGATAAACTTAATGGTGGCTTAAGAAGTTTCAAGAGCTCAGTGGAGGAGAATGAAGAAGCAAATGAGTAAGAAGAAACAACGTTACAACCTTAGGAAACTAATGTTGCAAGTTGAAGTGTTCTAACCCTAAGCTCACAACTTTACCTATGAATGTCGCGACATTGTTTGCTTTTCATCAGACAAAGAGCTTGTCATTCAAAGTTGCAGTGATCAACCTTTGATGTTGCAAAATTGAGTCATTTTAAGTCAAGGTAGCGACATTGATGCTATGAATGTCGCGACATTAGCTAGAGCCCTAGAATGAAAGAATCGAGCCAAGTCAAGAAAGGTCACAAGATCCACGTATCAATGTCGCGACCTAGAACCCTTTCTATTGAGGATATCGTGACATTAGGCATGGAGGTTGTGACGTTGGGCCCCAAAAGGGCAACAAGAATAAATTTTGGGTCAAAGTTGCCATATTTAAGTTTAATATTAGGGACAAATTTGTAATTGAATTATTATTATGCCTATAACTACCACTTAAACTTAACTAATTTAGAGATTGTAAAGACTAGGGTAGAAAACATATTTTTTACTTTTAATTTTCCTAGTTTTATGCTTTTCTTTTCTTTTCCTTTCTATTTCTTTTCTTTTTCTTTAGAATAGAGTTAATTTTTGTTGTTAGTATTTCTTTCATTTGTGAAGACTTTATAAATTAGAGAAGATTAAACTTTTGCACTCCACAAAGAATGACATATTTGAATGAGCATCTATTGAACCATTTACTTATATATTTCACATATCATTTGTTTGATGATATGCCTATTTGATTTTTGAGTTTTAATTATATTCTAATATCGTTTGTTGGTTGATTTCTAAATTACATTAATTTCTATGATTGATTAGTTGTTTGTTCAATTATACTGAATTACTTAATACACTAAAATCGAACGAAAAATAATTCAATCAACATAGGTGTATTAGCTTAGTTAGTGATTAACAAATCCATCGACTATCGTTTTTAGCATTTGAGAAATCTAAGGCAATAAGAAGAAAGTTTAGTTTAAATAGTTTAATTGATGATTTAGATTTAGTCTTGATATATTTTCATATTTGGTTTGCACTGATAATTTCTGAATTTATTAGATTAATAATTGTTTGAATCATAATTAACTTGACAATCACATTTACCAATTTGACAATCCTTTACGTTCGATCATTGGGATACTTTGTGTTCTATTGTAGTGGTTTTTAATAAACTAGACCTATCACACTAGCAGACGCTACACTTTACTTTTATATATCTATATTGCATTGCTTGATGCACATGCGTCGAGACATTTAAGTTTTTGGTGCCATTGTCGGGGATTATAATGAAGTGAATTTGTATTGTCAAGTTAATTGGTTGCTAGGAAATATTAATTAAAAGATTAGGGGATTGGATATTGTTTTCATTTTCCTTGTATTTTTTTTCTTTTTGTGTTTTGTCTTTTGTTTGCCTTGTAGAAAACTGTGTTTAGTCATGTTTAACAATGGTTATATGTAACATCCCGATTTTAAGCCTAGTTGGAATAGTGGTTTTGAGACCACAAATCCGAAGTAGAAATAATTATTTTATGAATGTGTTGAGTTCTATGATATATTTACATGATTGTATGAAAGTTTCGTTAAGAAATTTTGTTGATAGAGTGTCCAATTTGATTTTTAGGACTAAATTGCAAAAGTTGCAAAATACGTGATTCTAGAAGCTTTAGGCATGAAATAGCCATGAGTTACCATTTAGAGGTCCTTAAAAAGCAATTTGACCAATTTTTATTTTTATGGACAAAAATGGACATGAATAAGTAAAATTTGAAAATTTAGTAAAAATGGCATTTTGGTCATTTGGTTAATAAAAGAATGAAAAGGGAAAATTAAGCCAAAACTTGCTCATGTTCTCCATGCAATAGCTGAAATTCCTAAGGTCACCATAGCTAGGGTTTCTTCAACTTTCAAGCTTGATTGTAAGTGTATTCTAGCCCCGTTTTTAATGTTTTTTTACATTTTTGAAGTTGTTATCAACCGATTTAGCCATTTCTACCATTTATTTGAGCTAGGTTTGATGCTTAGGGTTTTAACCATGTGTGACATGCATGTATTTTGATGTTTCATGTTAGATTATGAAAGTTTGATGTGTGATAAACATCTTTTACTAAGTGATTTTGATGAAAACACCTAAAAAGGGCTTATTTATAAAAGTTGTAAAAATGAGTAGTAGAAATATGATTTGATGAAAAATGTCGGCTAGTATAAGCATGATATAGGTTCGGCTAAGCTTGGGTAACAAAGAAAATGAGTACATTTCATTTTACGAGCCTAAAGACTAATTTGTAAATATGAGAAAGTTTAAGGGCAAAACTATAATTTTGCCAAAGTATGGTTTTTGGACTGATTTGAACAATGTAATAATTAAATAAGCTAAATTTGCTATTATAGATGGAGAAATATAGAGTCCGGACCTAGACCGGGGAAAGAACAAAGTTGTGGACTAAATCGAATTAGTTAGCCATATTTTGTACCGAAGTAAGTTCGTGTGTGAATAATGAAACTTATATTATGTATTTAATATTTTGTTATTGCATGACTTGTTACAATTATCATTATGGATTTGTTCGGCAAAGATTTGATACGACGAAATTCCCGGTTGAACCTTAGGAATAGTTAGGATACAAATGTCATGACATTAGGGTTATGAGTTTACGTGTAAGACTATATCTGGGATATGACATCGTTATGAGATTTCGTGTAGGACCATGTTTGGGACATGGCATCAATATAAGAATCGTGTAAGACCATAGCAGGGCTATTGGCATTGATATGAGATCCCATGTAAGACCATATCTGGGATATGGCATTGGTGTGATTCTATGTGTATGTAATTCCCGAGTATCCTTTAGTATTCCAAGTGGGTCAACGAGTGATTTAAAGATTATGTCAAAGATGTGAAAGTTTATAATTATGTTATGAAGTGGTACAGGTACGTACTCAAAACTCATCAGAAATGATCTCGGTAAGATGCATTATTAGTAAGGATGCAAATGAGTAACATATGTTTATGTTATATGTATGCTATTGTATGTTTAAAGTTGTTTATTATTTACATGCTAACTTATTAAGCTTAAAGCTTACCCTTTTCCTTTTCATTTCTTATAGTGTCATCAAGCCAGCTCGGGGATTGAAGATGGTCAGAGATCCATTCACACTATCAAATTATTGTTTTGGGTACTTATGATTCCATTATTTTGAGTTATGGCATGTATAGGGACTTGGTCTATTTGTAAGATGTGTCATTATTGATTTGGCCAAGTGTGTTGGCTTGTAATGGTAATTGATTTATTTTGTAAATGGCCATATGGTATTTGCTAATATTGGTTAAATATATATACATATGATGATGCCTTTCATGGATGTGGTTATTGCATGGTTTGTGATGATAAGTATGAGATGTTGTATGTGATAGAAATTAGCATGAAAACGATGTGTGGATGCCTTGGTTGTGGTTGAATTGGTAGTGTGTATATGCTTGGATTGGTGTTGTTTGATGTTATGTAGGTTGGTGCAAGTAAGGGTGGCAAAAAGGCTTGGTAAATAGCCTTATTTGTGTCCACACGGGTAGACACACGGGCGTGTGTCTAGGCCCTGTGACCGGCTTGCCCTATGGGTGTGTGATTCGGCTGTGAGTCCCCTGTACTTTAAATTTTAGCTTTGAATTGGCCACATGGGCAGAGATACGGCCGTGTGTCTCAGCTGTGTGAAGGACACGGCCCAAGGACATGTGCACCCAGGGCTGTGAAATCTACATCAATTTTAGGAAAAATTATGAAAATTAAATCGCCCACACAGCTTAGCACAGCGCGTAAGCCTTGGCAATGTGACCCTAATTTGTTGATAACATTATAAACAGAGAGTTACACGGGTTAGGGACACGGGTGTGTGTGACCACACGACCTACCCACACGGGAGTGCCCAAAACTACAATGGCGTGTGACCCCTATATTTATGAAAAATTTTCTATGTGTTTGGAGAGTTTCCAAAGTTATCGGGTTAGTCACAAATTGCCCAATGTATGTTTTGGGCCTCATAGGATCGTCTAAGGGACAATACGAATGTTTTTGAAAAGTTTTAAATTTGAGTGAAAATTCATGTCTCGGTTTTGAATGTTCGTTAGAGTTTAAGTCCGGTAATGCCTCGTACTCTATGCCAGCATCAGATACGGGTATGGGATATTACATTTAGTGTAACACCCCATACCCGAGACCGTTGCCGGAGTCGGACACAAGGGGTTCACAGACTAAATTCACTTATTTTCACAATCCATTTAAAAATTTCCAGACTAGCTGGTTAACTGCGTCACTGTCGCCTTAAAAATCATATCTTGAGTTTCAACACTCGAAAACCAGTTTCGTAAATTTTACCTGAAACTAGACTCATATATCCATCTACAATTTTTTTCTAGAATTTTTGGTCAAGCCAATTAGTACAGTTTATTAATTAAAGTCTCCCCTATTTCAGGGTTCGACTGCTCTGACCTTCATGCATTACGACTTATATATCTTCCTGTACAAGGCTTCATTACTTATACCGTTTGTTTCTAACGAAAATAGACTCAAAAAGGAATCTATACATATATGGCATGACTCATAATTATCTCTGGTTAATTTATAGTGAATTTCCAAAGTCAGATCAGGGGATCCAGAAATCGCTCTGGCCCTGTTCCACGAAAACTTAAATATCTCCTAAAATACGACTCATATGATCGTTTCATTTCTTCCATATGAAATTAGATTCATCAAGGTTCGATTACATAATTTATTCATTATTTAATTACATTCCTACTATTTTTAGTGATTTTTCAAATCCACACCACTGCTGCTGTCAGCATCTGTTTTGAAGGTGAACTTTACCATTTTCATGGTTTTCCCTGAATCAACTAGAACTTGTCATACATAGCACCAAAATGATCATGATTAACCATTCCAATGGCTACTCGTTACCAAACATTTCCATACCTCTCAATGAACATCATACAAAAACGATTATAATGCTATGCTCAAAGTATATATAAGCCATTTTCGCATGGCTATCCAAATTTATACAAAACCAAAGTGTACATGACCGACAACAACAAGGGTAGTCCTATACATGCCATTTTCATAGTTCAACCAAAAGTGTACCAAAAGCGCTTTGATAGTATGGAAGACTTCGACTTCAACAATCCCGAGTCCGAATAGCTGACGAACCAAAATCTATAAAACAGAGAATCAAGGAAACGGAGTAAGCATTTAATGCTTAGTAAGTTTTGAGCCATGAAATTAGACACAACTAAAGTATAGCATTCATATGGCTAAACGGATGATTTCATATGCACAAATTCTCAATATCATACTTACTTCACATTACCAACCCTTATATTCATACACAAAAGATCAACTTAGCCAAAGGTCGGAAGCTCATTAATTGACTGAGCGAATAATATTTCCAGGGAATTTACTACTCCAATGCATATACGAAACGTACCTCATCGTTGGGATTTACGAGCGTATCAATTTAAATTATTACAGCAAGATCGCTCATTCCCAAACCAAGTACCTTCGGAGTTTAGCCGGATATAGCTACTAGCTTAAATGCCTTCGGGACTTAGCCCGGTTATAGTAACTCGCACAAATGCCTTCGGGACTTAGCCCGGTGATAGCAACTCGCACAAATGCCTTCGGGACTTAGCCCGGATATAGTAACTCGCACAAATGCCTTCGGGACTTAGCCCAGATTTAGTCACTAGCACAAATGCCTTCGGGACTTAGCCCGGGTATCAATCCGAATATCCATTCACATATCAATAAATCATGACATCAATATTTCCTTTTCATAACTAGAATTCAAACACAATTCAATTATTAAGCATTACATTTTCGGCTCGATAGCCGCATACGAACAGCATGATTCGACTTGCTTCATGACATGATTTCTATGCACATACGGCTACCCATCATACGTATAGACTAATTAACTCACATATGATTCAAGTAGAATCATTATATCACCGTATATTGTTGTAATTATACGTCATAACTTAATCAAATCGTAAACTAAGTTTCATTACTCGAAAACTTACCTCGGATGTTGTCGAGCAATTTCGACGGCTATTCGATCACTTTTTCCTTCCCTTTATCGGATCTAGTTCCCCTTTGCTCTTGAGCTTAATTTGACAAATAAATTTATTTAATCATTTGAACATCAAAAAGAGAAACTCAAGGTACTTAACCCATATATACATTAGACATTAGAGTCACATATATATGAAATCATGAATCAACTCAACATATTAGCCAATATTCTCCTTTAGCCGATTTTCTAAGTCAAGATAAAGCCATCAATATGCTTACCTATAGCCGAACACACAACATCAATCTATGTATTCATTCATGTGGCCGAATATGCATGCCTATGGTGAGGCCGATTGTATACTTAATACATTCTACAAATATGGTCACTTGTATTGGCTAATCACCATTTTGTTTCAAGTTCAAAGCTCGGCTAGAACACATATATACACTAGAAATCAATTACTAACATTTGCACTTCACCTTAATAGCTAACTTAGCAACCCTTAATTTAACATATAATTGTTCATAACAAAATTAATGCAGCCTCTCCATTCCATCGATTCAAAACACATACATTACTCAATAATATTCAAAGTCACATTCGGCCTTAGCACACAACTTCTCTACTTCATCTAACATGAACAACAACTATATTTCTGTTCTACTTCCTACCATGGCCGAATGCTTCATGAAGTTGCTAAGACCTACCTTTTTCAAATTCCCACACACACTCACATCCAATCCTTTTTGTTGAGCACTCAAACTCTATCATCTTCATAACTCATCAACACAACATCAAACACCAACCAAAAAGACAACACCCATGGCCGAGTATCATCTCCCTCACATAGCAGGGATTTAAACCATGGGCTAGGTAGAACTTGTGACACCTCTAAAGTGACCCTAGTCGGAAAGTGGTTTCGGGACCACTAAACCGAGTCATAAAGATAATTAACTGTCATAGTTGATGCTCATTATATGTACATATGCATGTGTGAAAATTTCATGTTTGAATTTTGTTAATAGTAAGTGAATTTTATCAAATAGGACTTATGTGAGAAAAATTTGAAATGTGATAGGTCAAAGCATAAGGATCTATTAGTGCATGAAATAAAAAGGGGGGACTTGCATGTCAATTTCCCCCCCTAATTAGTAGTGGCCGGCCATGACAAGTATGGTAGACCAAGTGTGATGGGCAAGAACATGTCATAAACATGTTAAGTTAGTGTTTCATGGGAAGTATGATAAAATAAGGAGCATGGGAATAAAATAATGAAAGGGAATATGATGAAAACAAAAAAAAAAGTGTGTGGTTGTTCCCCCATTTTGCCGAAACTAGAAAAAAAAAAGAGAAAGGCTTCATCCTTTGGTTCTTCTTGGCCGGTTTGAAAGGAGGAAGAAGAGAGGTTTCGGTCACCTTGAGCTTAAGGGGAGGTTAGTATGTTGTGTTAAATTCTTAAGTTTTAAACTTGTTTCTAGTTAATTAGCAAATTTCTTACACAAACCATGGCAAAATTTCGAAATCTCGGTGATGGCTTGAGCATTCGGTTTTGGTTGTTGAAAGGAATGAGTTGGAGGTTGGATCATGTTAAGATTCGACCTTGTACATAAACATTAAGAGTTTGATGTTTTTGCGATTTTTGGAAGGTAAATAAGGTTATACACAAGATAAATACTAAGATTTTGGTTGACTTGTTTTAGTGAGGTTCGGCCAAGGACCTTATGTGCAAGTTTATTCGGTTTAAGTAGAGAAAACGTGACGGATAGATATGAAGTAATGAGTATATTGGTTCGGCTGCTAAGCAAGGAAATAATTGTTAGTAACATAGTATCTATGCACTTATGTATATATATGTATGTACAAATAACCTATTTAGCTATGGATATCTAAGGTGTTAAATAATGAAATTCTTGATGACTTGGGTTAAATAGCATTCGGCCAAGGACTATATGGGCTTGTTAATTCGGTTTAAGTGAAGAAACTATGATAGAGAAATATGACTAAATTGTGGACTTTGACAATTTAAATGATGCATTTGACTTGTGTACCGACCTAGGACGATATGTGTTTCTATATGAAGTTAGATGGTGTTGATGAAGTTCGGTAATGCATGATGTTTAAATAGTATTGAGCAAGGTCATTGTACTTAAATTGTATGACATACATGTATTGAATGGAATTGCCCAAGTGAAAATATTAAATGAATTTATTTGTTTAAATTAAGCTCAAGAGCAAAGGGGATCTAAATCCGATAAAGGGAAGGAAAAAGTGATCGAATAGCCGCCGAAATCGTTCGACCACATCCGAGGTAAGTTTTAAGTGATTAAAC